>NW_026273432.1:0-62961 GCF_020536995.1 Dreissena polymorpha | reverse complement strand
CCCTTTATTTTGATGCGAAAACACACATAATAAACGGTCAAAACATGGAAATTTCAAATTTTACAAATTGCAATGTTTGTATTAAAATGCTATAAAGCAATGTATCGAGCTTTTCGAGCTGCCATTGAGTTGCATTCATTGCTACACCAAAACAATCATATTTGTACAGTCCCAGACATGCAATTAATCAAAATTGAAAAATTGCAAATTTGTAAAATTTGAACTTTGCTTCTTTTTGATGCTAAACTTATTCAGATGCGAAACGCATAGAATAAACGTCAAAACATGGAAATTTCAAACTTTACAAATTTGAAACTTTTGTTATAGGATGCTATAAGAGCGATGTATCGATTGTGATGGTAACCCCCTTTATTTTGATGCGAAAACACACATAATAAACGTCAAAACATGGAAATTTCAAACTTTACAAATTTGCAATTTTTGTATTAAAATGCTATAAGAGCAATGTATCGAGCTTTTCGAGCTGCCATTGAGTTGCATTCATTGCTACACACAAAACAATCATATTTGTACAGTCCCAGACATGCAAATTAATCAAAAATTGAAAAAATTGCAAATTTGTAAAATTTGAACTTTGCTTATTTTTGATGCTAAACTTTATTCAGATGCGAAACGCATAGAATAAACGTCAAAACATGGAAATTTCAAACTTTACAAATTTGAAACTTTTGTTATAGGATGCTATAAGAGCGATGTATCGATTGTGATGGTAACCCCCTTTATTTTGATGCGAAAACACACATAATAAACGTCAAAACATGGAAATTTCAAATTTTACAAATTTGCAATTTTTGTATTAAGATGCTATAAGAGCAATGTATCGAGCTTTTCGAGCTGCCATTGAGTTGCATTCATTGCTACACACAAAACAATCATATTTGTACAGTCCCAGACATGCAGAATTATCAAAAATTGAAAAATTGCAAAATTGTAAAATTTGAACTTTGCTTCTTTTTGATGCTAAACTTTATTCAGATGCGAAACGCATAGAATAAACGTCAAAACATGGAAATTTCAAATTTTACAAATTTGCAACTTTTGTTATAGGATGCTATAAGAGCGATGTATCGATTGTGATGGTAACCCCCTTTATTTTGATGCGAAAACACACATAATAAACGTCAAAACATGGAAATTTCAAATTTTACAAATTTGCAATTTTTGTATTAAGATGCTATAAGAGCAATGTATCGAGCTTTTCGAGCTGCCATTGAGTTGCATTCATTGCTACACACAAAACAATCATATTTGTACAGTCCAAGACATGCACATTAATCAAAAATTGAAAAATTACAAATTTGTAAAATTTGAACTTTGCTTCTTTTTGATGCTAAACTACATTCAGATGCGAATCGCATACAAATATGCCTCCGTAGCTCAGTGGATAAGGCGCTTGCGTTTAAATCCAGAGGTCCCTGGTTCGATCCCGGGTCGGGGCACATACATGCCAGTCATGTTTCAGCGGAATGCTGACTGACAAATAAAGGCTTAGCTCGGCATTAAGAATGATTTTAATTTTTACAATAAACGTCAAAAACATGGAAATTTCAAATTTTACAAATTTGCAACTTTTGTTATAGGATGCTATAAGAGCGATGTATCGATTGTGATGGTAACCCCCTTTATTTTGATGCGAAAACACACATAATAAACGTCAAAACATGGAAATTTCAAATTTTACAAATTTGCAATTTTTGTATTAAAATGCTATAAGAGCAATGTATCGAGCTTTTCGAGCTGCCATTGAGTTGCATTCATTGCTACACACAAAACAATCATATTTGTACAGTCCCAGACATGCAAATTAATCAAAAATTGAAAAATTGCAAATTTGTAAAATTTGAACTTTGCTTATTTTTGATGCTAAACTTTATTCAGATGCGAAACGCATAGAATAAACGTCAAAACATGGAAATTTCAAACTTTACAAATTTGAAACTTTTGTTATAGGATGCTATAAGAGCGATGCATCGATTGTGATGGTAACCCCCTTTATTTTGATGCGAAAACACACATAATAAACGTCAAAACATGGAAATTTCAAATTTTACAAATTTGCAATTTTTGTATCAAAATGCTATAAGAGCAATGTATCGAGCTTTTCGAGCTGCCATTGAGTTGCATTCATTGCTACACACAAAACAATCATATTTGTACAGTCCCAGACATGCAAATTAATCAAAAATTGAAAAATTGCAAATTTGTAAAATTTGAACTTTGCTTATTTTTGATGCTAAACTTTATTCAGATGCGAAACGCATAGAATAAACGTCAAAACATGGAAATTTCAAACTTTACAAATTTGAAACTTTTGTTATAGGATGCTATAAGAGCGATGTATCGATTGTGATGGTAACCCCCTTTATTTTGATGCGAAAACACACATAATAAACGTCAAAACATGGAAATTTCAAATTTTACAAATTTGCAATTTTTGTATTAAAATGCTATAAGAGCAATGTATCGAGCTTTTCGAGCTGCCATTGAGTTGCATTCATTGCTACACACAAAACAATCATATTTGTACAGTCCCAGACATGCAAATTAATCAAAAATTGAAAAATTGCAAATTTGTAAAATTTGAACTTTGCTTATTTTTGATGCTAAACTTTATTCAGATGCGAAACGCATAGAATAAACGTCAAAACATGGAAATTTCAAACTTTACAAATTTGAAACTTTTGTTATAGGATGCTATAAGAGCGATGTATCGATTGTGATGGTAACCCCCTTTATTTTGATGCGAAAACACACATAATAAACGTCAAAACATGGAAATTTCAAACTTTACAAATTTGCAATTTTTGTATTAAAATGCTATAAGAGCAATGTATCGAGCTTTTCGAGCTGCCATTGAGTTGCATTCATTGCTACACACAAAACAATCATATTTGTACAGTCCCAGACATGCAAATTAATCAAAAATTAAAAAATTGCAAATTTGTAAAATTTGAACTTTGCTTATTTTTGATGCTAAACTTTATTCAGATGCGAAACGCATAGAATAAACGTCAAAACATGGAAATTTCAAACTTTACAAATTTGAAACTTTTGTTATAGGATGCTATAAGAGCGATGTATCGATTGTGATGGTAACCCCCTTTATTTTGATGCGAAAACACACATAATAAACGTCAAAACATGGAAATTTCAAACTTTACAAATTTGCAATTTTTGTATTAAAATGCTATAAGAGCAATGTATCGAGCTTTTCGAGCTGCCATTGAGTTGCATTCATTGCTACACACAAAACAATCATATTTGTACAGTCCCAGACATGCAAATTAATCAAAAATTAAAAAATTGCAAATTTGTAAAATTTGAACTTTGCTTATTTTTGATGCTAAACTTTATTCAGATGCGAAACGCATAGAATAAACGTCAAAACATGGAAATTTCAAACTTTACAAATTTGAAACTTTTGTTATAGGATGCTATAAGAGCGATGTATCGATTGTGATGGTAACCCCCTTTATTTTGATGCGAAAACACACATAATAAACGTCAAAACATGGAAATTTCAAATTTTACAAATTTGCAATTTTTGTATTAAAATGCTATAAGAGCAATGTATCGAGCTTTTCGAGCTGCCATTGAGTTGCATTCATTGCTACACACAAAACAATCATATTTGTACAGTCCAAGACATGCACATTAATCAAAAATTGAAAAATTACAAATTTGTAAAATTTGAACTTTGCTTCTTTTTGATGCTAAACTACATTCAGATGCGAATCGCATACAAATATGCCTCCGTAGCTCAGTGGATAAGGCGCTTGCGTTTAAATCCAGAGGTCCCTGGTTCGATCCCGGGTCGGGGCACATACATGCCAGTCATGTTTCAGCGGAATGCTGACTGACAAATAAAGGCTTAGCTCGGCATTAAGAATGATTTTAATTTTTACAATAAACGTCAAAAACATGGAAATTTCAAATTTTACAAATTTGCAACTTTTGTTATAGGATGCTATAAGAGCGATGTATCGATTGTGATGGTAACCCCCTTTATTTTGATGCGAAAACACACATAATAAACGTCAAAACATGGAAATTTCAAATTTTACAAATTTGCAATTTTTGTATTAAAATGCTATAAGAGCAATGTATCGAGCTTTTCGAGCTGCCATTGAGTTGCATTCATTGCTACACACAAAACAATCATATTTGTACAGTCCAAGACATGCACATTAATCAAAAATTGAAAAATTACAAATTTGTAAAATTTGAACTTTGCTTCTTTTTGATGCTAAACTACATTCAGATGCGAATCGCATACAAATATGCCTCCGTAGCTCAGTGGATAAGGCGCTTGCGTTTAAATCCAGAGGTCCCTGGTTCGATCCCGGGTCGGGGCACATACATGCCAGTCATGTTTCAGCGGAATGCTGACTGACAAATAAAGGCTTAGCTCGGCATTAAGAATGATTTTAATTTTTACAATAAACGTCAAAAACATGGAAATTTCAAATTTTACAAATTTGCAACTTTTGTTATAGGATGCTATAAGAGCGATGTATCGATTGTGATGGTAACCCCCTTTATTTTGATGCGAAAACACACATAATAAACGTCAAAACATGGAAATTTCAAATTTTACAAATTTGCAATTTTTGTATTAAAATGCTATAAGAGCAATGTATCGAGCTTTTCGAGCTGCCATTGAGTTGCATTCATTGCTACACACAAAACAATCATATTTGTACAGTCCCAGACATGCAAATTAATCAAAAATTGAAAAATTGCAAATTTGTAAAATTTGAACTTTGCTTATTTTTGATGCTAAACTTTATTCAGATGCGAAACGCATAGAATAAACGTCAAAACATGGAAATTTCAAACTTTACAAATTTGAAACTTTTGTTATAGGATGCTATAAGAGCGATGCATCGATTGTGATGGTAACCCCCTTTATTTTGATGCGAAAACACACATAATAAACGTCAAAACATGGAAATTTCAAATTTTACAAATTTGCAATTTTTGTATCAAAATGCTATAAGAGCAATGTATCGAGCTTTTCGAGCTGCCATTGAGTTGCATTCATTGCTACACACAAAACAATCATATTTGTACAGTCCCAGACATGCAAATTAATCAAAAATTGAAAAATTGCAAATTTGTAAAATTTGAACTTTGCTTATTTTTGATGCTAAACTTTATTCAGATGCGAAACGCATAGAATAAACGTCAAAACATGGAAATTTCAAACTTTACAAATTTGAAACTTTTGTTATAGGATGCTATAAGAGCGATGTATCGATTGTGATGGTAACCCCCTTTATTTTGATGCGAAAACACACATAATAAACGTCAAAACATGGAAATTTCAAATTTTACAAATTTGCAATTTTTGTATTAAAATGCTATAAGAGCAATGTATCGAGCTTTTCGAGCTGCCATTGAGTTGCATTCATTGCTACACACAAAACAATCATATTTGTACAGTCCCAGACATGCAAATTAATCAAAAATTGAAAAATTGCAAATTTGTAAAATTTGAACTTTGCTTATTTTTGATGCTAAACTTTATTCAGATGCGAAACGCATAGAATAAACGTCAAAACATGGAAATTTCAAACTTTACAAATTTGAAACTTTTGTTATAGGATGCTATAAGAGCGATGTATCGATTGTGATGGTAACCCCCTTTATTTTGATGCGAAAACACACATAATAAACGTCAAAACATGGAAATTTCAAACTTTACAAATTTGCAATTTTTGTATTAAAATGCTATAAGAGCAATGTATCGAGCTTTTCGAGCTGCCATTGAGTTGCATTCATTGCTACACACAAAACAATCATATTTGTACAGTCCCAGACATGCAAATTAATCAAAAATTAAAAAATTGCAAATTTGTAAAATTTGAACTTTGCTTATTTTTGATGCTAAACTTTATTCAGATGCGAAACGCATAGAATAAACGTCAAAACATGGAAATTTCAAACTTTACAAATTTGAAACTTTTGTTATAGGATGCTATAAGAGCGATGTATCGATTGTGATGGTAACCCCCTTTATTTTGATGCGAAAACACACATAATAAACGTCAAAACATGGAAATTTCAAACTTTACAAATTTGCAATTTTTGTATTAAAATGCTATAAGAGCAATGTATCGAGCTTTTCGAGCTGCCATTGAGTTGCATTCATTGCTACACACAAAACAATCATATTTGTACAGTCCCAGACATGCAAATTAATCAAAAATTAAAAAATTGCAAATTTGTAAAATTTGAACTTTGCTTATTTTTGATGCTAAACTTTATTCAGATGCGAAACGCATAGAATAAACGTCAAAACATGGAAATTTCAAACTTTACAAATTTGAAACTTTTGTTATAGGATGCTATAAGAGCGATGTATCGATTGTGATGGTAACCCCCTTTATTTTGATGCGAAAACACACATAATAAACGTCAAAACATGGAAATTTCAAATTTTACAAATTTGCAATTTTTGTATTAAAATGCTATAAGAGCAATGTATCGAGCTTTTCGAGCTGCCATTGAGTTGCATTCATTGCTACACACAAAACAATCATATTTGTACAGTCCAAGACATGCACATTAATCAAAAATTGAAAAATTACAAATTTGTAAAATTTGAACTTTGCTTCTTTTTGATGCTAAACTACATTCAGATGCGAATCGCATACAAATATGCCTCCGTAGCTCAGTGGATAAGGCGCTTGCGTTTAAATCCAGAGGTCCCTGGTTCGATCCCGGGTCGGGGCACATACATGCCAGTCATGTTTCAGCGGAATGCTGACTGACAAATAAAGGCTTAGCTCGGCATTAAGAATGATTTTAATTTTTACAATAAACGTCAAAAACATGGAAATTTCAAATTTTACAAATTTGCAACTTTTGTTATAGGATGCTATAAGAGCGATGTATCGATTGTGATGGTAACCCCCTTTATTTTGATGCGAAAACACACATAATAAACGTCAAAACATGGAAATTTCAAATTTTACAAATTTGCAATTTTTGTATTAAAATGCTATAAGAGCAATGTATCGAGCTTTTCGAGCTGCCATTGAGTTGCATTCATTGCTACACACAAAACAATCATATTTGTACAGTCCAAGACATGCACATTAATCAAAAATTGAAAAATTACAAATTTGTAAAATTTGAACTTTGCTTCTTTTTGATGCTAAACTACATTCAGATGCGAATCGCATACAAATATGCCTCCGTAGCTCAGTGGATAAGGCGCTTGCGTTTAAATCCAGAGGTCCCTGGTTCGATCCCGGGTCGGGGCACATACATGCCAGTCATGTTTCAGCGGAATGCTGACTGACAAATAAAGGCTTAGCTCGGCATTAAGAATGATTTTAATTTTTACAATAAACGTCAAAAACATGGAAATTTCAAATTTTACAAATTTGCAACTTTTGTTATAGGATGCTATAAGAGCGATGTATCGATTGTGATGGTAACCCCCTTTATTTTGATGCGAAAACACACATAATAAACGTCAAAACATGGAAATTTCAAATTTTACAAATTTGCAATTTTTGTATTAAAATGCTATAAGAGCAATGTATCGAGCTTTTCGAGCTGCCATTGAGTTGCATTCATTGCTACACACAAAACAATCATATTTGTACAGTCCCAGACATGCAAATTAATCAAAAATTGAAAAATTGCAAATTTGTAAAATTTGAACTTTGCTTATTTTTGATGCTAAACTTTATTCAGATGCGAAACGCATAGAATAAACGTCAAAACATGGAAATTTCAAACTTTACAAATTTGAAACTTTTGTTATAGGATGCTATAAGAGCGATGCATCGATTGTGATGGTAACCCCCTTTATTTTGATGCGAAAACACACATAATAAACGTCAAAACATGGAAATTTCAAATTTTACAAATTTGCAATTTTTGTATCAAAATGCTATAAGAGCAATGTATCGAGCTTTTCGAGCTGCCATTGAGTTGCATTCATTGCTACACACAAAACAATCATATTTGTACAGTCCCAGACATGCAAATTAATCAAAAATTGAAAAATTGCAAATTTGTAAAATTTGAACTTTGCTTATTTTTGATGCTAAACTTTATTCAGATGCGAAACGCATAGAATAAACGTCAAAACATGGAAATTTCAAACTTTACAAATTTGAAACTTTTGTTATAGGATGCTATAAGAGCGATGTATCGATTGTGATGGTAACCCCCTTTATTTTGATGCGAAAACACACATAATAAACGTCAAAACATGGAAATTTCAAATTTTACAAATTTGCAATTTTTGTATTAAAATGCTATAAGAGCAATGTATCGAGCTTTTCGAGCTGCCATTGAGTTGCATTCATTGCTACACACAAAACAATCATATTTGTACAGTCCCAGACATGCAAATTAATCAAAAATTGAAAAATTGCAAATTTGTAAAATTTGAACTTTGCTTATTTTTGATGCTAAACTTTATTCAGATGCGAAACGCATAGAATAAACGTCAAAACATGGAAATTTCAAACTTTACAAATTTGAAACTTTTGTTATAGGATGCTATAAGAGCGATGTATCGATTGTGATGGTAACCCCCTTTATTTTGATGCGAAAACACACATAATAAACGTCAAAACATGGAAATTTCAAACTTTACAAATTTGCAATTTTTGTATTAAAATGCTATAAGAGCAATGTATCGAGCTTTTCGAGCTGCCATTGAGTTGCATTCATTGCTACACACAAAACAATCATATTTGTACAGTCCCAGACATGCAAATTAATCAAAAATTAAAAATTGCAAATTTGTAAAATTTGAACTTTGCTTATTTTTGATGCTAAACTTTATTCAGATGCGAAACGCATAGAATAAACGTCAAAACATGGAAATTTCAAACTTTACAAATTTGAAACTTTTGTTATAGGATGCTATAAGAGCGATGTATCGATTGTGATGGTAACCCCCTTTATTTTGATGCGAAAACACACATAATAAACGTCAAAACATGGAAATTTCAAACTTTACAAATTTGCAATTTTTGTATTAAAATGCTATAAGAGCAATGTATCGAGCTTTTCGAGCTGCCATTGAGTTGCATTCATTGCTACACACAAAACAATCATATTTGTACAGTCCCAGACATGCAAATTAATCAAAAATTAAAAATTGCAAATTTGTAAAATTTGAACTTTGCTTATTTTTGATGCTAAACTTTATTCAGATGCGAAACGCATAGAATAAACGTCAAAACATGGAAATTTCAAACTTTACAAATTTGAAACTTTTGTTATAGGATGCTATAAGAGCGATGTATCGATTGTGATGGTAACCCCCTTTATTTTGATGCGAAAACACACATAATAAACGTCAAAACATGGAAATTTCAAATTTTACAAATTTGCAATTTTTGTATTAAAATGCTATAAGAGCAATGTATCGAGCTTTTCGAGCTGCCATTGAGTTGCATTCATTGCTACACACAAAACAATCATATTTGTACAGTCCAAGACATGCACATTAATCAAAAATTGAAAAATTACAAATTTGTAAAATTTGAACTTTGCTTCTTTTTGATGCTAAACTACATTCAGATGCGAATCGCATACAAATATGCCTCCGTAGCTCAGTGGATAAGGCGCTTGCGTTTAAATCCAGAGGTCCCTGGTTCGATCCCGGGTCGGGGCACATACATGCCAGTCATGTTTCAGCGGAATGCTGACTGACAAATAAAGGCTTAGCTCGGCATTAAGAATGATTTTAATTTTTACAATAAACGTCAAAAACATGGAAATTTCAAATTTTACAAATTTGCAACTTTTGTTATAGGATGCTATAAGAGCGATGTATCGATTGTGATGGTAACCCCCTTTATTTTGATGCGAAAACACACATAATAAACGTCAAAACATGGAAATTTCAAATTTTACAAATTTGCAATTTTTGTATTAAAATGCTATAAGAGCAATGTATCGAGCTTTTCGAGCTGCCATTGAGTTGCATTCATTGCTACACACAAAACAATCATATTTGTACAGTCCAAGACATGCACATTAATCAAAAATTGAAAAATTACAAATTTGTAAAATTTGAACTTTGCTTCTTTTTGATGCTAAACTACATTCAGATGCGAATCGCATACAAATATGCCTCCGTAGCTCAGTGGATAAGGCGCTTGCGTTTAAATCCAGAGGTCCCTGGTTCGATCCCGGGTCGGGGCACATACATGCCAGTCATGTTTCAGCGGAATGCTGACTGACAAATAAAGGCTTAGCTCGGCATTAAGAATGATTTTAATTTTTACAATAAACGTCAAAAACATGGAAATTTCAAATTTTACAAATTTGCAACTTTTGTTATAGGATGCTATAAGAGCGATGTATCGATTGTGATGGTAACCCCCTTTATTTTGATGCGAAAACACACATAATAAACGTCAAAACATGGAAATTTCAAATTTTACAAATTTGCAATTTTTGTATTAAAATGCTATAAGAGCAATGTATCGAGCTTTTCGAGCTGCCATTGAGTTGCATTCATTGCTACACACAAAACAATCATATTTGTACAGTCCCAGACATGCAAATTAATCAAAAATTGAAAAATTGCAAATTTGTAAAATTTGAACTTTGCTTATTTTTGATGCTAAACTTTATTCAGATGCGAAACGCATAGAATAAACGTCAAAACATGGAAATTTCAAACTTTACAAATTTGAAACTTTTGTTATAGGATGCTATAAGAGCGATGCATCGATTGTGATGGTAACCCCCTTTATTTTGATGCGAAAACACACATAATAAACGTCAAAACATGGAAATTTCAAATTTTACAAATTTGCAATTTTTGTATCAAAATGCTATAAGAGCAATGTATCGAGCTTTTCGAGCTGCCATTGAGTTGCATTCATTGCTACACACAAAACAATCATATTTGTACAGTCCCAGACATGCAAATTAATCAAAAATTGAAAAATTGCAAATTTGTAAAATTTGAACTTTGCTTATTTTTGATGCTAAACTTTATTCAGATGCGAAACGCATAGAATAAACGTCAAAACATGGAAATTTCAAACTTTACAAATTTGAAACTTTTGTTATAGGATGCTATAAGAGCGATGTATCGATTGTGATGGTAACCCCCTTTATTTTGATGCGAAAACACACATAATAAACGTCAAAACATGGAAATTTCAAATTTTACAAATTTGCAATTTTTGTATTAAAATGCTATAAGAGCAATGTATCGAGCTTTTCGAGCTGCCATTGAGTTGCATTCATT
Organism: Dreissena polymorpha; assembly: GCF_020536995.1. Lineage (NCBI taxonomy): Eukaryota > Metazoa > Mollusca > Bivalvia > Myida > Dreissenidae > Dreissena > Dreissena polymorpha. The sequence continues at coordinate 51,695 of NW_026273432.1, read as the reverse complement.
GCTACACACAAAACAATCATATTTGTACAGTCCCAGACATGCAAATTAATCAAAAATTGAAAAATTGCAAATTTGTAAAATTTGAACTTTGCTTATTTTTGATGCTAAACTTTATTCAGATGCGAAACGCATAGAATAAACGTCAAAACATGGAAATTTCAAACTTTACAAATTTGAAACTTTTGTTATAGGATGCTATAAGAGCGATGTATCGATTGTGATGGTAACCCCCTTTATTTTGATGCGAAAACACACATAATAAACGTCAAAACATGGAAATTTCAAACTTTACAAATTTGCAATTTTTGTATTAAAATGCTATAAGAGCAATGTATCGAGCTTTTCGAGCTGCCATTGAGTTGCATTCATTGCTACACACAAAACAATCATATTTGTACAGTCCCAGACATGCAAATTAATCAAAAATTAAAAATTGCAAATTTGTAAAATTTGAACTTTGCTTATTTTTGATGCTAAACTTTATTCAGATGCGAAACGCATAGAATAAACGTCAAAACATGGAAATTTCAAACTTTACAAATTTGAAACTTTTGTTATAGGATGCTATAAGAGCGATGTATCGATTGTGATGGTAACCCCCTTTATTTTGATGCGAAAACACACATAATAAACGTCAAAACATGGAAATTTCAAACTTTACAAATTTGCAATTTTTGTATTAAAATGCTATAAGAGCAATGTATCGAGCTTTTCGAGCTGCCATTGAGTTGCATTCATTGCTACACACAAAACAATCATATTTGTACAGTCCCAGACATGCAAATTAATCAAAAATTAAAAAATTGCAAATTTGTAAAATTTGAACTTTGCTTATTTTTGATGCTAAACTTTATTCAGATGCGAAACGCATAGAATAAACGTCAAAACATGGAAATTTCAAACTTTACAAATTTGAAACTTTTGTTATAGGATGCTATAAGAGCGATGTATCGATTGTGATGGTAACCCCCTTTATTTTGATGCGAAAACACACATAATAAACGTCAAAACATGGAAATTTCAAATTTTACAAATTTGCAATTTTTGTATTAAAATGCTATAAGAGCAATGTATCGAGCTTTTCGAGCTGCCATTGAGTTGCATTCATTGCTACACACAAAACAATCATATTTGTACAGTCCAAGACATGCACATTAATCAAAAATTGAAAAATTACAAATTTGTAAAATTTGAACTTTGCTTCTTTTTGATGCTAAACTACATTCAGATGCGAATCGCATACAAATATGCCTCCGTAGCTCAGTGGATAAGGCGCTTGCGTTTAAATCCAGAGGTCCCTGGTTCGATCCCGGGTCGGGGCACATACATGCCAGTCATGTTTCAGCGGAATGCTGACTGACAAATAAAGGCTTAGCTCGGCATTAAGAATGATTTTAATTTTTACAATAAACGTCAAAAACATGGAAATTTCAAATTTTACAAATTTGCAACTTTTGTTATAGGATGCTATAAGAGCGATGTATCGATTGTGATGGTAACCCCCTTTATTTTGATGCGAAAACACACATAATAAACGTCAAAACATGGAAATTTCAAATTTTACAAATTTGCAATTTTTGTATTAAAATGCTATAAGAGCAATGTATCGAGCTTTTCGAGCTGCCATTGAGTTGCATTCATTGCTACACACAAAACAATCATATTTGTACAGTCCAAGACATGCACATTAATCAAAAATTGAAAAATTACAAATTTGTAAAATTTGAACTTTGCTTCTTTTTGATGCTAAACTACATTCAGATGCGAATCGCATACAAATATGCCTCCGTAGCTCAGTGGATAAGGCGCTTGCGTTTAAATCCAGAGGTCCCTGGTTCGATCCCGGGTCGGGGCACATACATGCCAGTCATGTTTCAGCGGAATGCTGACTGACAAATAAAGGCTTAGCTCGGCATTAAGAATGATTTTAATTTTTACAATAAACGTCAAAAACATGGAAATTTCAAATTTTACAAATTTGCAACTTTTGTTATAGGATGCTATAAGAGCGATGTATCGATTGTGATGGTAACCCCCTTTATTTTGATGCGAAAACACACATAATAAACGTCAAAACATGGAAATTTCAAATTTTACAAATTTGCAATTTTTGTATTAAAATGCTATAAGAGCAATGTATCGAGCTTTTCGAGCTGCCATTGAGTTGCATTCATTGCTACACACAAAACAATCATATTTGTACAGTCCCAGACATGCAAATTAATCAAAAATTGAAAAATTGCAAATTTGTAAAATTTGAACTTTGCTTATTTTTGATGCTAAACTTTATTCAGATGCGAAACGCATAGAATAAACGTCAAAACATGGAAATTTCAAACTTTACAAATTTGAAACTTTTGTTATAGGATGCTATAAGAGCGATGCATCGATTGTGATGGTAACCCCCTTTATTTTGATGCGAAAACACACATAATAAACGTCAAAACATGGAAATTTCAAATTTTACAAATTTGCAATTTTTGTATCAAATGCTATAAGAGCAATGTATCGAGCTTTTCGAGCTGCCATTGAGTTGCATTCATTGCTACACACAAAACAATCATATTTGTACAGTCCCAGACATGCAAATTAATCAAAAATTGAAAAATTGCAAATTTGTAAAATTTGAACTTTGCTTATTTTTGATGCTAAACTTTATTCAGATGCGAAACGCATAGAATAAACGTCAAAACATGGAAATTTCAAACTTTACAAATTTGAAACTTTTGTTATAGGATGCTATAAGAGCGATGTATCGATTGTGATGGTAACCCCCTTTATTTTGATGCGAAAACACACATAATAAACGTCAAAACATGGAAATTTCAAATTTTACAAATTTGCAATTTTTGTATTAAAATGCTATAAGAGCAATGTATCGAGCTTTTCGAGCTGCCATTGAGTTGCATTCATTGCTACACACAAAACAATCATATTTGTACAGTCCCAGACATGCAAATTAATCAAAAATTGAAAAATTGCAAATTTGTAAAATTTGAACTTTGCTTATTTTTGATGCTAAACTTTATTCAGATGCGAAACGCATAGAATAAACGTCAAAACATGGAAATTTCAAACTTTACAAATTTGAAACTTTTGTTATAGGATGCTATAAGAGCGATGTATCGATTGTGATGGTAACCCCCTTTATTTTGATGCGAAAACACACATAATAAACGTCAAAACATGGAAATTTCAAACTTTACAAATTTGCAATTTTTGTATTAAAATGCTATAAGAGCAATGTATCGAGCTTTTCGAGCTGCCATTGAGTTGCATTCATTGCTACACACAAAACAATCATATTTGTACAGTCCCAGACATGCAAATTAATCAAAAATTAAAAAATTGCAAATTTGTAAAATTTGAACTTTGCTTATTTTTGATGCTAAACTTTATTCAGATGCGAAACGCATAGAATAAACGTCAAAACATGGAAATTTCAAACTTTACAAATTTGAAACTTTTGTTATAGGATGCTATAAGAGCGATGTATCGATTGTGATGGTAACCCCCTTTATTTTGATGCGAAAACACACATAATAAACGTCAAAACATGGAAATTTCAAACTTTACAAATTTGCAATTTTTGTATTAAAATGCTATAAGAGCAATGTATCGAGCTTTTCGAGCTGCCATTGAGTTGCATTCATTGCTACACACAAAACAATCATATTTGTACAGTCCCAGACATGCAAATTAATCAAAAATTAAAAAATTGCAAATTTGTAAAATTTGAACTTTGCTTATTTTTGATGCTAAACTTTATTCAGATGCGAAACGCATAGAATAAACGTCAAAACATGGAAATTTCAAACTTTACAAATTTGAAACTTTTGTTATAGGATGCTATAAGAGCGATGTATCGATTGTGATGGTAACCCCCTTTATTTTGATGCGAAAACACACATAATAAACGTCAAAACATGGAAATTTCAAATTTTACAAATTTGCAATTTTTGTATTAAAATGCTATAAGAGCAATGTATCGAGCTTTTCGAGCTGCCATTGAGTTGCATTCATTGCTACACACAAAACAATCATATTTGTACAGTCCAAGACATGCACATTAATCAAAAATTGAAAAATTACAAATTTGTAAAATTTGAACTTTGCTTCTTTTTGATGCTAAACTACATTCAGATGCGAATCGCATACAAATATGCCTCCGTAGCTCAGTGGATAAGGCGCTTGCGTTTAAATCCAGAGGTCCCTGGTTCGATCCCGGGTCGGGGCACATACATGCCAGTCATGTTTCAGCGGAATGCTGACTGACAAATAAAGGCTTAGCTCGGCATTAAGAATGATTTTAATTTTTACAATAAACGTCAAAAACATGGAAATTTCAAATTTTACAAATTTGCAACTTTTGTTATAGGATGCTATAAGAGCGATGTATCGATTGTGATGGTAACCCCCTTTATTTTGATGCGAAAACACACATAATAAACGTCAAAACATGGAAATTTCAAATTTTACAAATTTGCAATTTTTGTATTAAAATGCTATAAGAGCAATGTATCGAGCTTTTCGAGCTGCCATTGAGTTGCATTCATTGCTACACACAAAACAATCATATTTGTACAGTCCAAGACATGCACATTAATCAAAAATTGAAAAATTACAAATTTGTAAAATTTGAACTTTGCTTCTTTTTGATGCTAAACTACATTCAGATGCGAATCGCATACAAATATGCCTCCGTAGCTCAGTGGATAAGGCGCTTGCGTTTAAATCCAGAGGTCCCTGGTTCGATCCCGGGTCGGGGCACATACATGCCAGTCATGTTTCAGCGGAATGCTGACTGACAAATAAAGGCTTAGCTCGGCATTAAGAATGATTTTAATTTTTACAATAAACGTCAAAAACATGGAAATTTCAAATTTTACAAATTTGCAACTTTTGTTATAGGATGCTATAAGAGCGATGTATCGATTGTGATGGTAACCCCCTTTATTTTGATGCGAAAACACACATAATAAACGTCAAAACATGGAAATTTCAAATTTTACAAATTTGCAATTTTTGTATTAAAATGCTATAAGAGCAATGTATCGAGCTTTTCGAGCTGCCATTGAGTTGCATTCATTGCTACACACAAAACAATCATATTTGTACAGTCCCAGACATGCAAATTAATCAAAAATTGAAAAATTGCAAATTTGTAAAATTTGAACTTTGCTTATTTTTGATGCTAAACTTTATTCAGATGCGAAACGCATAGAATAAACGTCAAAACATGGAAATTTCAAACTTTACAAATTTGAAACTTTTGTTATAGGATGCTATAAGAGCGATGCATCGATTGTGATGGTAACCCCCTTTATTTTGATGCGAAAACACACATAATAAACGTCAAAACATGGAAATTTCAAATTTTACAAATTTGCAATTTTTGTATCAAAATGCTATAAGAGCAATGTATCGAGCTTTTCGAGCTGCCATTGAGTTGCATTCATTGCTACACACAAAACAATCATATTTGTACAGTCCCAGACATGCAAATTAATCAAAAATTGAAAAATTGCAAATTTGTAAAATTTGAACTTTGCTTATTTTTGATGCTAAACTTTATTCAGATGCGAAACGCATAGAATAAACGTCAAAACATGGAAATTTCAAACTTTACAAATTTGAAACTTTTGTTATAGGATGCTATAAGAGCGATGTATCGATTGTGATGGTAACCCCCTTTATTTTGATGCGAAAACACACATAATAAACGTCAAAACATGGAAATTTCAAATTTTACAAATTTGCAATTTTTGTATTAAAATGCTATAAGAGCAATGTATCGAGCTTTTCGAGCTGCCATTGAGTTGCATTCATTGCTACACACAAAACAATCATATTTGTACAGTCCCAGACATGCAAATTAATCAAAAATTGAAAAATTGCAAATTTGTAAAATTTGAACTTTGCTTATTTTTGATGCTAAACTTTATTCAGATGCGAAACGCATAGAATAAACGTCAAAACATGGAAATTTCAAACTTTACAAATTTGAAACTTTTGTTATAGGATGCTATAAGAGCGATGTATCGATTGTGATGGTAACCCCCTTTATTTTGATGCGAAAACACACATAATAAACGTCAAAACATGGAAATTTCAAACTTTACAAATTTGCAATTTTTGTATTAAAATGCTATAAGAGCAATGTATCGAGCTTTTCGAGCTGCCATTGAGTTGCATTCATTGCTACACACAAAACAATCATATTTGTACAGTCCCAGACATGCAAATTAATCAAAAATTAAAAATTGCAAATTTGTAAAATTTGAACTTTGCTTATTTTTGATGCTAAACTTTATTCAGATGCGAAACGCATAGAATAAACGTCAAAACATGGAAATTTCAAACTTTACAAATTTGAAACTTTTGTTATAGGATGCTATAAGAGCGATGTATCGATTGTGATGGTAACCCCCTTTATTTTGATGCGAAAACACACATAATAAACGTCAAAACATGGAAATTTCAAACTTTACAAATTTGCAATTTTTGTATTAAAATGCTATAAGAGCAATGTATCGAGCTTTTCGAGCTGCCATTGAGTTGCATTCATTGCTACACACAAAACAATCATATTTGTACAGTCCCAGACATGCAAATTAATCAAAAATTAAAAAATTGCAAATTTGTAAAATTTGAACTTTGCTTATTTTTGATGCTAAACTTTATTCAGATGCGAAACGCATAGAATAAACGTCAAAACATGGAAATTTCAAACTTTACAAATTTGAAACTTTTGTTATAGGATGCTATAAGAGCGATGTATCGATTGTGATGGTAACCCCCTTTATTTTGATGCGAAAACACACATAATAAACGTCAAAACATGGAAATTTCAAATTTTACAAATTTGCAATTTTTGTATTAAAATGCTATAAGAGCAATGTATCGAGCTTTTCGAGCTGCCATTGAGTTGCATTCATTGCTACACACAAAACAATCATATTTGTACAGTCCAAGACATGCACATTAATCAAAAATTGAAAAATTACAAATTTGTAAAATTTGAACTTTGCTTCTTTTTGATGCTAAACTACATTCAGATGCGAATCGCATACAAATATGCCTCCGTAGCTCAGTGGATAAGGCGCTTGCGTTTAAATCCAGAGGTCCCTGGTTCGATCCCGGGTCGGGGCACATACATGCCAGTCATGTTTCAGCGGAATGCTGACTGACAAATAAAGGCTTAGCTCGGCATTAAGAATGATTTTAATTTTTACAATAAACGTCAAAAACATGGAAATTTCAAATTTTACAAATTTGCAACTTTTGTTATAGGATGCTATAAGAGCGATGTATCGATTGTGATGGTAACCCCCTTTATTTTGATGCGAAAACACACATAATAAACGTCAAAACATGGAAATTTCAAATTTTACAAATTTGCAATTTTTGTATTAAAATGCTATAAGAGCAATGTATCGAGCTTTTCGAGCTGCCATTGAGTTGCATTCATTGCTACACACAAAACAATCATATTTGTACAGTCCAAGACATGCACATTAATCAAAAATTGAAAAATTACAAATTTGTAAAATTTGAACTTTGCTTCTTTTTGATGCTAAACTACATTCAGATGCGAATCGCATACAAATATGCCTCCGTAGCTCAGTGGATAAGGCGCTTGCGTTTAAATCCAGAGGTCCCTGGTTCGATCCCGGGTCGGGGCACATACATGCCAGTCATGTTTCAGCGGAATGCTGACTGACAAATAAAGGCTTAGCTCGGCATTAAGAATGATTTTAATTTTTACAATAAACGTCAAAAACATGGAAATTTCAAATTTTACAAATTTGCAACTTTTGTTATAGGATGCTATAAGAGCGATGTATCGATTGTGATGGTAACCCCCTTTATTTTGATGCGAAAACACACATAATAAACGTCAAAACATGGAAATTTCAAATTTTACAAATTTGCAATTTTTGTATTAAAATGCTATAAGAGCAATGTATCGAGCTTTTCGAGCTGCCATTGAGTTGCATTCATTGCTACACACAAAACAATCATATTTGTACAGTCCCAGACATGCAAATTAATCAAAAATTGAAAAATTGCAAATTTGTAAAATTTGAACTTTGCTTATTTTTGATGCTAAACTTTATTCAGATGCGAAACGCATAGAATAAACGTCAAAACATGGAAATTTCAAACTTTACAAATTTGAAACTTTTGTTATAGGATGCTATAAGAGCGATGCATCGATTGTGATGGTAACCCCCTTTATTTTGATGCGAAAACACACATAATAAACGTCAAAACATGGAAATTTCAAATTTTACAAATTTGCAATTTTTGTATCAAAATGCTATAAGAGCAATGTATCGAGCTTTTCGAGCTGCCATTGAGTTGCATTCATTGCTACACACAAAACAATCATATTTGTACAGTCCCAGACATGCAAATTAATCAAAAATTGAAAAATTGCAAATTTGTAAAATTTGAACTTTGCTTATTTTTGATGCTAAACTTTATTCAGATGCGAAACGCATAGAATAAACGTCAAAACATGGAAATTTCAAACTTTACAAATTTGAAACTTTTGTTATAGGATGCTATAAGAGCGATGTATCGATTGTGATGGTAACCCCCTTTATTTTGATGCGAAAACACACATAATAAACGTCAAAACATGGAAATTTCAAATTTTACAAATTTGCAATTTTTGTATTAAAATGCTATAAGAGCAATGTATCGAGCTTTTCGAGCTGCCATTGAGTTGCATTCATTGCTACACACAAAACAATCATATTTGTACAGTCCCAGACATGCAAATTAATCAAAAATTGAAAAATTGCAAATTTGTAAAATTTGAACTTTGCTTATTTTTGATGCTAAACTTTATTCAGATGCGAAACGCATAGAATAAACGTCAAAACATGGAAATTTCAAACTTTACAAATTTGAAACTTTTGTTATAGGATGCTATAAGAGCGATGTATCGATTGTGATGGTAACCCCCTTTATTTTGATGCGAAAACACACATAATAAACGTCAAAACATGGAAATTTCAAACTTTACAAATTTGCAATTTTTGTATTAAAATGCTATAAGAGCAATGTATCGAGCTTTTCGAGCTGCCATTGAGTTGCATTCATTGCTACACACAAAACAATCATATTTGTACAGTCCCAGACATGCAAATTAATCAAAAATTAAAAATTGCAAATTTGTAAAATTTGAACTTTGCTTATTTTTGATGCTAAACTTTATTCAGATGCGAAACGCATAGAATAAACGTCAAAACATGGAAATTTCAAACTTTACAAATTTGAAACTTTTGTTATAGGATGCTATAAGAGCGATGTATCGATTGTGATGGTAACCCCCTTTATTTTGATGCGAAAACACACATAATAAACGTCAAAACATGGAAATTTCAAACTTTACAAATTTGCAATTTTTGTATTAAAATGCTATAAGAGCAATGTATCGAGCTTTTCGAGCTGCCATTGAGTTGCATTCATTGCTACACACAAAACAATCATATTTGTACAGTCCCAGACATGCAAATTAATCAAAAATTAAAAAATTGCAAATTTGTAAAATTTGAACTTTGCTTATTTTTGATGCTAAACTTTATTCAGATGCGAAACGCATAGAATAAACGTCAAAACATGGAAATTTCAAACTTTACAAATTTGAAACTTTTGTTATAGGATGCTATAAGAGCGATGTATCGATTGTGATGGTAACCCCCTTTATTTTGATGCGAAAACACACATAATAAACGTCAAAACATGGAAATTTCAAATTTTACAAATTTGCAATTTTTGTATTAAAATGCTATAAGAGCAATGTATCGAGCTTTTCGAGCTGCCATTGAGTTGCATTCATTGCTACACACAAAACAATCATATTTGTACAGTCCAAGACATGCACATTAATCAAAAATTGAAAAATTACAAATTTGTAAAATTTGAACTTTGCTTCTTTTTGATGCTAAACTACATTCAGATGCGAATCGCATACAAATATGCCTCCGTAGCTCAGTGGATAAGGCGCTTGCGTTTAAATCCAGAGGTCCCTGGTTCGATCCCGGGTCGGGGCACATACATGCCAGTCATGTTTCAGCGGAATGCTGACTGACAAATAAAGGCTTAGCTCGGCATTAAGAATGATTTTAATTTTTACAATAAACGTCAAAAACATGGAAATTTCAAATTTTACAAATTTGCAACTTTTGTTATAGGATGCTATAAGAGCGATGTATCGATTGTGATGGTAACCCCCTTTATTTTGATGCGAAAACACACATAATAAACGTCAAAACATGGAAATTTCAAATTTTACAAATTTGCAATTTTTGTATTAAAATGCTATAAGAGCAATGTATCGAGCTTTTCGAGCTGCCATTGAGTTGCATTCATTGCTACACACAAAACAATCATATTTGTACAGTCCAAGACATGCACATTAATCAAAAATTGAAAAATTACAAATTTGTAAAATTTGAACTTTGCTTCTTTTTGATGCTAAACTACATTCAGATGCGAATCGCATACAAATATGCCTCCGTAGCTCAGTGGATAAGGCGCTTGCGTTTAAATCCAGAGGTCCCTGGTTCGATCCCGGGTCGGGGCACATACATGCCAGTCATGTTTCAGCGGAATGCTGACTGACAAATAAAGGCTTAGCTCGGCATTAAGAATGATTTTAATTTTTACAATAAACGTCAAAAACATGGAAATTTCAAATTTTACAAATTTGCAACTTTTGTTATAGGATGCTATAAGAGCGATGTATCGATTGTGATGGTAACCCCCTTTATTTTGATGCGAAAACACACATAATAAACGTCAAAACATGGAAATTTCAAATTTTACAAATTTGCAATTTTTGTATTAAAATGCTATAAGAGCAATGTATCGAGCTTTTCGAGCTGCCATTGAGTTGCATTCATTGCTACACACAAAACAATCATATTTGTACAGTCCCAGACATGCAAATTAATCAAAAATTGAAAAATTGCAAATTTGTAAAATTTGAACTTTGCTTATTTTTGATGCTAAACTTTATTCAGATGCGAAACGCATAGAATAAACGTCAAAACATGGAAATTTCAAACTTTACAAATTTGAAACTTTTGTTATAGGATGCTATAAGAGCGATGCATCGATTGTGATGGTAACCCCCTTTATTTTGATGCGAAAACACACATAATAAACGTCAAAACATGGAAATTTCAAATTTTACAAATTTGCAATTTTTGTATCAAAATGCTATAAGAGCAATGTATCGAGCTTTTCGAGCTGCCATTGAGTTGCATTCATTGCTACACACAAAACAATCATATTTGTACAGTCCCAGACATGCAAATTAATCAAAAATTGAAAAATTGCAAATTTGTAAAATTTGAACTTTGCTTATTTTTGATGCTAAACTTTATTCAGATGCGAAACGCATAGAATAAACGTCAAAACATGGAAATTTCAAACTTTACAAATTTGAAACTTTTGTTATAGGATGCTATAAGAGCGATGTATCGATTGTGATGGTAACCCCCTTTATTTTGATGCGAAAACACACATAATAAACGTCAAAACATGGAAATTTCAAATTTTACAAATTTGCAATTTTTGTATTAAAATGCTATAAGAGCAATGTATCGAGCTTTTCGAGCTGCCATTGAGTTGCATTCATTGCTACACACAAAACAATCATATTTGTACAGTCCCAGACATGCAAATTAATCAAAAATTGAAAAATTGCAAATTTGTAAAATTTGAACTTTGCTTATTTTTGATGCTAAACTTTATTCAGATGCGAAACGCATAGAATAAACGTCAAAACATGGAAATTTCAAACTTTACAAATTTGAAACTTTTGTTATAGGATGCTATAAGAGCGATGTATCGATTGTGATGGTAACCCCCTTTATTTTGATGCGAAAACACACATAATAAACGTCAAAACATGGAAATTTCAAACTTTACAAATTTGCAATTTTTGTATTAAAATGCTATAAGAGCAATGTATCGAGCTTTTCGAGCTGCCATTGAGTTGCATTCATTGCTACACACAAAACAATCATATTTGTACAGTCCCAGACATGCAAATTAATCAAAAATTAAAAAATTGCAAATTTGTAAAATTTGAACTTTGCTTATTTTTGATGCTAAACTTTATTCAGATGCGAAACGCATAGAATAAACGTCAAAACATGGAAATTTCAAACTTTACAAATTTGAAACTTTTGTTATAGGATGCTATAAGAGCGATGTATCGATTGTGATGGTAACCCCCTTTATTTTGATGCGAAAACACACATAATAAACGTCAAAACATGGAAATTTCAAACTTTACAAATTTGCAATTTTTGTATTAAAATGCTATAAGAGCAATGTATCGAGCTTTTCGAGCTGCCATTGAGTTGCATTCATTGCTACACACAAAACAATCATATTTGTACAGTCCCAGACATGCAAATTAATCAAAAATTAAAAAATTGCAAATTTGTAAAATTTGAACTTTGCTTATTTTTGATGCTAAACTTTATTCAGATGCGAAACGCATAGAATAAACGTCAAAACATGGAAATTTCAAACTTTACAAATTTGAAACTTTTGTTATAGGATGCTATAAGAGCGATGTATCGATTGTGATGGTAACCCCCTTTATTTTGATGCGAAAACACACATAATAAACGTCAAAACATGGAAATTTCAAATTTTACAAATTTGCAATTTTTGTATTAAAATGCTATAAGAGCAATGTATCGAGCTTTTCGAGCTGCCATTGAGTTGCATTCATTGCTACACACAAAACAATCATATTTGTACAGTCCAAGACATGCACATTAATCAAAAATTGAAAAATTACAAATTTGTAAAATTTGAACTTTGCTTCTTTTTGATGCTAAACTACATTCAGATGCGAATCGCATACAAATATGCCTCCGTAGCTCAGTGGATAAGGCGCTTGCGTTTAAATCCAGAGGTCCCTGGTTCGATCCCGGGTCGGGGCACATACATGCCAGTCATGTTTCAGCGGAATGCTGACTGACAAATAAAGGCTTAGCTCGGCATTAAGAATGATTTTAATTTTTACAATAAACGTCAAAAACATGGAAATTTCAAATTTTACAAATTTGCAACTTTTGTTATAGGATGCTATAAGAGCGATGTATCGATTGTGATGGTAACCCCCTTTATTTTGATGCGAAAACACACATAATAAACGTCAAAACATGGAAATTTCAAATTTTACAAATTTGCAATTTTTGTATTAAAATGCTATAAGAGCAATGTATCGAGCTTTTCGAGCTGCCATTGAGTTGCATTCATTGCTACACACAAAACAATCATATTTGTACAGTCCCAGACATGCAAATTAATCAAAAATTGAAAAATTGCAAATTTGTAAAATTTGAACTTTGCTTATTTTTGATGCTAAACTTTATTCAGATGCGAAACGCATAGAATAAACGTCAAAACATGGAAATTTCAAACTTTACAAATTTGAAACTTTTGTTATAGGATGCTATAAGAGCGATGCATCGATTGTGATGGTAACCCCCTTTATTTTGATGCGAAAACACACATAATAAACGTCAAAACATGGAAATTTCAAATTTTACAAATTTGCAATTTTTGTATCAAAATGCTATAAGAGCAATGTATCGAGCTTTTCGAGCTGCCATTGAGTTGCATTCATTGCTACACACAAAACAATCATATTTGTACAGTCCCAGACATGCAAATTAATCAAAAATTGAAAAATTGCAAATTTGTAAAATTTGAACTTTGCTTATTTTTGATGCTAAACTTTATTCAGATGCGAAACGCATAGAATAAACGTCAAAACATGGAAATTTCAAACTTTACAAATTTGAAACTTTTGTTATAGGATGCTATAAGAGCGATGTATCGATTGTGATGGTAACCCCCTTTATTTTGATGCGAAAACACACATAATAAACGTCAAAACATGGAAATTTCAAATTTTACAAATTTGCAATTTTTGTATTAAAATGCTATAAGAGCAATGTATCGAGCTTTTCGAGCTGCCATTGAGTTGCATTCATTGCTACACACAAAACAATCATATTTGTACAGTCCCAGACATGCAAATTAATCAAAAATTGAAAAATTGCAAATTTGTAAAATTTGAACTTTGCTTATTTTTGATGCTAAACTTTATTCAGATGCGAAACGCATAGAATAAACGTCAAAACATGGAAATTTCAAACTTTACAAATTTGAAACTTTTGTTATAGGATGCTATAAGAGCGATGTATCGATTGTGATGGTAACCCCCTTTATTTTGATGCGAAAACACACATAATAAACGTCAAAACATGGAAATTTCAAACTTTACAAATTTGCAATTTTTGTATTAAAATGCTATAAGAGCAATGTATCGAGCTTTTCGAGCTGCCATTGAGTTGCATTCATTGCTACACACAAAACAATCATATTTGTACAGTCCCAGACATGCAAATTAATCAAAAATTAAAAATTGCAAATTTGTAAAATTTGAACTTTGCTTATTTTTGATGCTAAACTTTATTCAGATGCGAAACGCATAGAATAAACGTCAAAACATGGAAATTTCAAACTTTACAAATTTGAAACTTTTGTTATAGGATGCTATAAGAGCGATGTATCGATTGTGATGGTAACCCCCTTTATTTTGATGCGAAAACACACATAATAAACGTCAAAACATGGAAATTTCAAACTTTACAAATTTGCAATTTTTGTATTAAAATGCTATAAGAGCAATGTATCGAGCTTTTCGAGCTGCCATTGAGTTGCATTCATTGCTACACACAAAACAATCATATTTGTACAGTCCCAGACATGCAAATTAATCAAAAATTAAAAAATTGCAAATTTGTAAAATTTGAACTTTGCTTATTTTTGATGCTAAACTTTATTCAGATGCGAAACGCATAGAATAAACGTCAAAACATGGAAATTTCAAACTTTACAAATTTGAAACTTTTGTTATAGGATGCTATAAGAGCGATGTATCGATTGTGATGGTAACCCCCTTTATTTTGATGCGAAAACACACATAATAAACGTCAAAACATGGAAATTTCAAATTTTACAAATTTGCAATTTTTGTATTAAAATGCTATAAGAGCAATGTATCGAGCTTTTCGAGCTGCCATTGAGTTGCATTCATTGCTACACACAAAACAATCATATTTGTACAGTCCAAGACATGCACATTAATCAAAAATTGAAAAATTACAAATTTGTAAAATTTGAACTTTGCTTCTTTTTGATGCTAAACTACATTCAGATGCGAATCGCATACAAATATGCCTCCGTAGCTCAGTGGATAAGGCGCTTGCGTTTAAATCCAGAGGTCCCTGGTTCGATCCCGGGTCGGGGCACATACATGCCAGTCATGTTTCAGCGGAATGCTGACTGACAAATAAAGGCTTAGCTCGGCATTAAGAATGATTTTAATTTTTACAATAAACGTCAAAAACATGGAAATTTCAAATTTTACAAATTTGCAACTTTTGTTATAGGATGCTATAAGAGCGATGTATCGATTGTGATGGTAACCCCCTTTATTTTGATGCGAAAACACACATAATAAACGTCAAAACATGGAAATTTCAAATTTTACAAATTTGCAATTTTTGTATTAAAATGCTATAAGAGCAATGTATCGAGCTTTTCGAGCTGCCATTGAGTTGCATTCATTGCTACACACAAAACAATCATATTTGTACAGTCCAAGACATGCACATTAATCAAAAATTGAAAAATTACAAATTTGTAAAATTTGAACTTTGCTTCTTTTTGATGCTAAACTACATTCAGATGCGAATCGCATACAAATATGCCTCCGTAGCTCAGTGGATAAGGCGCTTGCGTTTAAATCCAGAGGTCCCTGGTTCGATCCCGGGTCGGGGCACATACATGCCAGTCATGTTTCAGCGGAATGCTGACTGACAAATAAAGGCTTAGCTCGGCATTAAGAATGATTTTAATTTTTACAATAAACGTCAAAAACATGGAAATTTCAAATTTTACAAATTTGCAACTTTTGTTATAGGATGCTATAAGAGCGATGTATCGATTGTGATGGTAACCCCCTTTATTTTGATGCGAAAACACACATAATAAACGTCAAAACATGGAAATTTCAAATTTTACAAATTTGCAATTTTTGTATTAAAATGCTATAAGAGCAATGTATCGAGCTTTTCGAGCTGCCATTGAGTTGCATTCATTGCTACACACAAAACAATCATATTTGTACAGTCCCAGACATGCAAATTAATCAAAAATTGAAAAATTGCAAATTTGTAAAATTTGAACTTTGCTTATTTTTGATGCTAAACTTTATTCAGATGCGAAACGCATAGAATAAACGTCAAAACATGGAAATTTCAAACTTTACAAATTTGAAACTTTTGTTATAGGATGCTATAAGAGCGATGCATCGATTGTGATGGTAACCCCCTTTATTTTGATGCGAAAACACACATAATAAACGTCAAAACATGGAAATTTCAAATTTTACAAATTTGCAATTTTTGTATCAAAATGCTATAAGAGCAATGTATCGAGCTTTTCGAGCTGCCATTGAGTTGCATTCATTGCTACACACAAAACAATCATATTTGTACAGTCCCAGACATGCAAATTAATCAAAAATTGAAAAATTGCAAATTTGTAAAATTTGAACTTTGCTTATTTTTGATGCTAAACTTTATTCAGATGCGAAACGCATAGAATAAACGTCAAAACATGGAAATTTCAAACTTTACAAATTTGAAACTTTTGTTATAGGATGCTATAAGAGCGATGTATCGATTGTGATGGTAACCCCCTTTATTTTGATGCGAAAACACACATAATAAACGTCAAAACATGGAAATTTCAAATTTTACAAATTTGCAATTTTTGTATTAAAATGCTATAAGAGCAATGTATCGAGCTTTTCGAGCTGCCATTGAGTTGCATTCATTGCTACACACAAAACAATCATATTTGTACAGTCCCAGACATGCAAATTAATCAAAAATTGAAAAATTGCAAATTTGTAAAATTTGAACTTTGCTTATTTTTGATGCTAAACTTTATTCAGATGCGAAACGCATAGAATAAACGTCAAAACATGGAAATTTCAAACTTTACAAATTTGAAACTTTTGTTATAGGATGCTATAAGAGCGATGTATCGATTGTGATGGTAACCCCCTTTATTTTGATGCGAAAACACACATAATAAACGTCAAAACATGGAAATTTCAAACTTTACAAATTTGCAATTTTTGTATTAAAATGCTATAAGAGCAATGTATCGAGCTTTTCGAGCTGCCATTGAGTTGCATTCATTGCTACACACAAAACAATCATATTTGTACAGTCCCAGACATGCAAATTAATCAAAAATTAAAAAATTGCAAATTTGTAAAATTTGAACTTTGCTTATTTTTGATGCTAAACTTTATTCAGATGCGAAACGCATAGAATAAACGTCAAAACATGGAAATTTCAAACTTTACAAATTTGAAACTTTTGTTATAGGATGCTATAAGAGCGATGTATCGATTGTGATGGTAACCCCCTTTATTTTGATGCGAAAACACACATAATAAACGTCAAAACATGGAAATTTCAAACTTTACAAATTTGCAATTTTTGTATTAAAATGCTATAAGAGCAATGTATCGAGCTTTTCGAGCTGCCATTGAGTTGCATTCATTGCTACACACAAAACAATCATATTTGTACAGTCCCAGACATGCAAATTAATCAAAAATTAAAAAATTGCAAATTTGTAAAATTTGAACTTTGCTTATTTTTGATGCTAAACTTTATTCAGATGCGAAACGCATAGAATAAACGTCAAAACATGGAAATTTCAAACTTTACAAATTTGAAACTTTTGTTATAGGATGCTATAAGAGCGATGTATCGATTGTGATGGTAACCCCCTTTATTTTGATGCGAAAACACACATAATAAACGTCAAAACATGGAAATTTCAAATTTTACAAATTTGCAATTTTTGTATTAAAATGCTATAAGAGCAATGTATCGAGCTTTTCGAGCTGCCATTGAGTTGCATTCATTGCTACACACAAAACAATCATATTTGTACAGTCCAAGACATGCACATTAATCAAAAATTGAAAAATTACAAATTTGTAAAATTTGAACTTTGCTTCTTTTTGATGCTAAACTACATTCAGATGCGAATCGCATACAAATATGCCTCCGTAGCTCAGTGGATAAGGCGCTTGCGTTTAAATCCAGAGGTCCCTGGTTCGATCCCGGGTCGGGGCACATACATGCCAGTCATGTTTCAGCGGAATGCTGACTGACAAATAAAGGCTTAGCTCGGCATTAAGAATGATTTTAATTTTTACAATAAACGTCAAAAACATGGAAATTTCAAATTTTACAAATTTGCAACTTTTGTTATAGGATGCTATAAGAGCGATGTATCGATTGTGATGGTAACCCCCTTTATTTTGATGCGAAAACACACATAATAAACGTCAAAACATGGAAATTTCAAATTTTACAAATTTGCAATTTTTGTATTAAAATGCTATAAGAGCAATGTATCGAGCTTTTCGAGCTGCCATTGAGTTGCATTCATTGCTACACACAAAACAATCATATTTGTACAGTCCAAGACATGCACATTAATCAAAAATTGAAAAATTACAAATTTGTAAAATTTGAACTTTGCTTCTTTTTGATGCTAAACTACATTCAGATGCGAATCGCATACAAATATGCCTCCGTAGCTCAGTGGATAAGGCGCTTGCGTTTAAATCCAGAGGTCCCTGGTTCGATCCCGGGTCGGGGCACATACATGCCAGTCATGTTTCAGCGGAATGCTGACTGACAAATAAAGGCTTAGCTCGGCATTAAGAATGATTTTAATTTTTACAATAAACGTCAAAAACATGGAAATTTCAAATTTTACAAATTTGCAACTTTTGTTATAGGATGCTATAAGAGCGATGTATCGATTGTGATGGTAACCCCCTTTATTTTGATGCGAAAACACACATAATAAACGTCAAAACATGGAAATTTCAAATTTTACAAATTTGCAATTTTTGTATTAAAATGCTATAAGAGCAATGTATCGAGCTTTTCGAGCTGCCATTGAGTTGCATTCATTGCTACACACAAAACAATCATATTTGTACAGTCCCAGACATGCAAATTAATCAAAAATTGAAAAATTGCAAATTTGTAAAATTTGAACTTTGCTTATTTTTGATGCTAAACTTTATTCAGATGCGAAACGCATAGAATAAACGTCAAAACATGGAAATTTCAAACTTTACAAATTTGAAACTTTTGTTATAGGATGCTATAAGAGCGATGCATCGATTGTGATGGTAACCCCCTTTATTTTGATGCGAAAACACACATAATAAACGTCAAAACATGGAAATTTCAAATTTTACAAATTTGCAATTTTTGTATCAAAATGCTATAAGAGCAATGTATCGAGCTTTTCGAGCTGCCATTGAGTTGCATTCATTGCTACACACAAAACAATCATATTTGTACAGTCCCAGACATGCAAATTAATCAAAAATTGAAAAATTGCAAATTTGTAAAATTTGAACTTTGCTTATTTTTGATGCTAAACTTTATTCAGATGCGAAACGCATAGAATAAACGTCAAAACATGGAAATTTCAAACTTTACAAATTTGAAACTTTTGTTATAGGATGCTATAAGAGCGATGTATCGATTGTGATGGTAACCCCCTTTATTTTGATGCGAAAACACACATAATAAACGTCAAAACATGGAAATTTCAAATTTTACAAATTTGCAATTTTTGTATTAAAATGCTATAAGAGCAATGTATCGAGCTTTTCGAGCTGCCATTGAGTTGCATTCATTGCTACACACAAAACAATCATATTTGTACAGTCCCAGACATGCAAATTAATCAAAAATTGAAAAATTGCAAATTTGTAAAATTTGAACTTTGCTTATTTTTGATGCTAAACTTTATTCAGATGCGAAACGCATAGAATAAACGTCAAAACATGGAAATTTCAAACTTTACAAATTTGAAACTTTTGTTATAGGATGCTATAAGAGCGATGTATCGATTGTGATGGTAACCCCCTTTATTTTGATGCGAAAACACACATAATAAACGTCAAAACATGGAAATTTCAAACTTTACAAATTTGCAATTTTTGTATTAAAATGCTATAAGAGCAATGTATCGAGCTTTTCGAGCTGCCATTGAGTTGCATTCATTGCTACACACAAAACAATCATATTTGTACAGTCCCAGACATGCAAATTAATCAAAAATTAAAAAATTGCAAATTTGTAAAATTTGAACTTTGCTTATTTTTGATGCTAAACTTTATTCAGATGCGAAACGCATAGAATAAACGTCAAAACATGGAAATTTCAAACTTTACAAATTTGAAACTTTTGTTATAGGATGCTATAAGAGCGATGTATCGATTGTGATGGTAACCCCCTTTATTTTGATGCGAAAACACACATAATAAACGTCAAAACATGGAAATTTCAAACTTTACAAATTTGCAATTTTTGTATTAAAATGCTATAAGAGCAATGTATCGAGCTTTTCGAGCTGCCATTGAGTTGCATTCATTGCTACACACAAAACAATCATATTTGTACAGTCCCAGACATGCAAATTAATCAAAAATTAAAAAATTGCAAATTTGTAAAATTTGAACTTTGCTTATTTTTGATGCTAAACTTTATTCAGATGCGAAACGCATAGAATAAACGTCAAAACATGGAAATTTCAAACTTTACAAATTTGAAACTTTTGTTATAGGATGCTATAAGAGCGATGTATCGATTGTGATGGTAACCCCCTTTATTTTGATGCGAAAACACACATAATAAACGTCAAAACATGGAAATTTCAAATTTTACAAATTTGCAATTTTTGTATTAAAATGCTATAAGAGCAATGTATCGAGCTTTTCGAGCTGCCATTGAGTTGCATTCATTGCTACACACAAAACAATCATATTTGTACAGTCCAAGACATGCACATTAATCAAAAATTGAAAAATTACAAATTTGTAAAATTTGAACTTTGCTTCTTTTTGATGCTAAACTACATTCAGATGCGAATCGCATACAAATATGCCTCCGTAGCTCAGTGGATAAGGCGCTTGCGTTTAAATCCAGAGGTCCCTGGTTCGATCCCGGGTCGGGGCACATACATGCCAGTCATGTTTCAGCGGAATGCTGACTGACAAATAAAGGCTTAGCTCGGCATTAAGAATGATTTTAATTTTTACAATAAACGTCAAAAACATGGAAATTTCAAATTTTACAAATTTGCAACTTTTGTTATAGGATGCTATAAGAGCGATGTATCGATTGTGATGGTAACCCCCTTTATTTTGATGCGAAAACACACATAATAAACGTCAAAACATGGAAATTTCAAATTTTACAAATTTGCAATTTTTGTATTAAAATGCTATAAACGGCCACCGGAAAAACTTTGCGAAACCGAAATTTCGCAAACTTAAGTACCCTTTTTCTTGAAGGTTTGCTTATATGTGATAAAGTATAAGATAAAAGTCTAACTTGTGATTAATAATTGGTTATTTTTGCTTGTTAAATGCGTTTTCTTCACTATGAACTTTATTTGCAAAGTTGGGGTTCCCATGGGATTTTTGTATATTCCCATGGGATTTTTCATTATCCCATGGGAATTTTGGCTTTTCCCATGGGATTTTTCTCCAGCTTTTTTTATGGGAGAAAAAATCCCATGGGATTTTCAAAAACATAAAACACGTTCGTTTGTGCTTAGTTATCGATTTTAAGCATAGTTAAAGCATTTGTGCTTATTTTCGTTCAATTTACTTTGATAGGAAAAAAATCCCATTTATTTATGGGAAAAAAAAATCCCATGGGATTTCTTTCTGATTTTTAGAGATTTATTCATGTAACCTTCAGAAACACTACCTTTTAACAAATGATGAGCATTTCTCGCGATTTCAACGCGTTAAATCGTGTTTTAAAAAATAAAAAAAAAAACATGGGATTTTTTTGTCCCATGGGATTTTTTTGTCCCATGGGATTTTTTTTTCCCATGGGATTTTTTTCCCATGGTATTTTTTTTTCCAATGGGATTTTTTTAAAGGTATAAGTTTCAAAAAGCTATATAATAATAATAATAATAATAATAATAATAATAATAATAATAATAATAATAATAATAATAATAATAATAATAATAATAATAGTAGTAATAATCGTGCTCAATATGATGAATTTGTACTTTTAAGCGACTAACATTTTTATTCGAGCCGATCGTCGAGTCCGAATGGTGAGTATAAGAGCAATTTACCAGTACAAATAAATCTCACTTGTGTAGAGAACGCTACCGTACTAGAAAATAATCTTGATAATAAGTCATATCATTTCTCGACAGAAAATGAAAACAGTATCCATATTGATGTCAGCAATGTCCCCTGCTATGATAAATATTGACAAAATGAAAAACCTTGACAATAATTCCGTGTCGAATACGCATTAGATTATAGCAATCAAATTCATATAAGCATTGATAAGATAATATGCGAAAATGGGTCTTATGTCAAATACGGCCAGCGTAGCTCCATTCCATAATGTCCGGTATTAAGTCACGTCAAGTTTCGTGGTCGAATTATAGCATAATAATCATTTTCACATTACGCGAATCATATGAGTTTCCCTACATATATTGTGTTAAAATTTATGTTACACTAATGTGCGATGATGAAAAGGGGATTTCGGTAATTCTACATTCGCCCGCCTAGTACCGAAATCCCCAAATTTACGCCTTATAGGGTCAATAGGTCATCGGTATGAATGGTTTTTGACTTCACATGAATGTTAAGGTGCAAAAAAATGATATTAATTTTAATTATTAAACACTCTTGACAGCATTAAGTTGCCTCTCAGTGGGGATTTCGGTAATTCTACACTAGAACTTAAACGCGCGCCGGTACCGAAATCCTGCTGTACAAACCTTCAAGTGTCAACAAAATTATTATAGTTTTTTTTTTCATTAGCAACCAGTGACATGTATTATCTCCCATTCGGTTACTTCTTTTGGAAAATAATTAGCGGGGATTTCGGTACTGCTACATTCGTACGCCCAGAGCCGAAATCACCCATGTTTACGCCAATCCCCCATATTACGCCTTAAAGGGTCTATATGTCATTATGTTTGGGTTTTGGCTTTGCATTAATGTTGATTTGTACACAATCATATTAGTGTTAATCATTTAAACACTCTTATCAGAATATTTTTTCCATTATTAAATAGTTTATTAATGTGAAAAATGTGTAAACGAATGTAAAAAAGGTAAAATATTCATTTAAAACATTGTTTTCACAAAAGTATATGTAAATATAACATGACATAGTAATAATAAGTCTTCAGAAAGTATTTTCCAAACAAATCTGATGAAACAAGTGATATCGTACTACCTTATTTACAATATGCTATACACTTTTGCAATTTAGTTATCAATGTTTAATCAAAGCATAAATCAGCATATGTTGCCTCTTAGCGGGAATTTCGGTAATTCTTAACAAGCACATAAACCCGCGCCGGTACCGAAATCCCCGCTGTACAAACCTTCAAGTGTAAAAAAATACTGATTTAGGTTTAAATAAAGGGAACAATAGTATTTTTGGCCACCAAAAAGCACTTCCGCGTCAACAAAACGATTGAAATTATGTCAGAAACCCAGCTTTTCATTGTATATATTGCAATACACCATCGGCCGCCGAGAGCGGAATACTGCGCTTGGCCGCTAAACAATGTGGATTGCATCAAATTAAATGTCAATTTTCGATTTTATTACACAAATAAACACTGCCTTTTTATAAATATGTCAAGCACGTACACTTAACAAAAAAATCGATATATCTTTATGTAATGTAGAAAAGTAAAGCGCTTTATATATAATAATGTTTTATAATGTCTCTCTGGTTGAGAAAAAAAACTAAACAAAACCATGTAGAACATATAATATGTTTTCATAATTAAAAATAAATATTTAATGATGCACGTGATGTTTTATAATTGATATAAGTTCACGTGTCATTGAACGAGTTAAGGGAGAGATGCGAATTAAATTACACATAATTAAAAACTGATACTATACTGTCAGCTTGATTTATAAATTGTGTTCCATCGCGCCAATAAATTCATTGTTCCATGAAATTGTGTATAAAAGCAAAACGATTGAAATTATGTCAGAAATCCTGCTTTTCACATGAAATGATCTTTTACACTTTATTTATTCCAATCAGGTAAATAACAAATATAATAATAGGGGAAGTCTATACTGTGTATTAGAAACTTGTTGTGGTGATCCCTATCTTATCCGCTCAATACACATCCACCTGGCTACTGTACAGAAAAAATTAGATTTACTTCCAAAATAACTGATTCCATTAATTGCTAACTTGTTGTCTACATTTTAAATTAACAACGATAATGGATCAACATCACCGTTGCACAATTATTAAGTTCACAGGTAAATAACAAATACAATAATAGGGGAAGTCTATACTGTGTATTAGAAACTTGTTGTGGTGATCCCTATCTTATCCGCTCAATACACATCCACCTGGCTACTGTACAGAAAAAATTAGATTTACTTCCAAAATAACTGATTCCGTTAATTGCTAACTTGTTGTCTACATTTTAAATTAACAACGATAATGGATCAACATCACCGTTGCACAATTATTAAGTTCACAGTAATCTGTACTTTAAATAGATAGCCTAATTAAAGACGGTGCTAATAAAGAACAAAGCGTGAATGTGGATATTAAGAAATTAGATCTTTTTTTGCATGACACTGGCAGTATATCATTTTATCTTATATAAATAAGCCACATTTAAGACATGGATAAAATTAAAATACGACACATTTGCATCTTTCATTTCTTGAAAAAAAAATAAGCACGCAGTCACATATAAATAAGATACATTGAAGACACAGAAAAAAATAAATAAGACACATTTGCATCTTTCACTAAATTTTCTTAAAAAAAACATGTGAAACTGAAGAAAAACATTTATTACTGACACATTATTCTAAAAGTCGACTGACAACTTAAGTTCAAAGAGGGATTTACAATTAAATAAGATCCATTTTCGCATGATGCTGGTTGTAGAGCAAGCAATACATTTCTTACTGACACATTATTCTAAAAGTCCACAGGCAACATAAATTCAAAGAGGGAACCACAATTAAATAAGATCAATGTTCGCATGATACTGGTTGTATAGCAAGTAGTCACATATTAATTACAGCTTGCATTAGTTGCAATAATTTTGTTAAGTGCGCGTGCTTCTGAACGTTGCGTTAAGCGAGAGTGTTGTCATTTTGTTAGTTTTATATTTTGGTATTATGTATGATTATTGCTTGTTTTGAATTTGAAATAAACGCTTTCTGGCAAATAAGCATCGTCTTAATTTTAATACTAATAATGAACATTTGACATACAAAATGTCCAATAACATACCGGCAATAACATTATATATATGTTAATTTCTTTGCATGTTTATACCGAAATTATAGCCGACATCGGCAGTTAGGGAAATTTTGTGACACACTTTAACACATCAAACATGCATGATAGTTCTTTTTTCATATGATATTCCCCTGGTTGCTTACCGGTGTATTGGTGCAGTTGATAACCCCGCCGGGACTACAGTAGGGTGCTAATACACACGTGTATCGTGTTCAATACAATCGTCTTAATTTTAATACAAATAATGAACATTTGACATCCAAAATGTCCAATAACATATCGGCATTAACATTATATATATGTTAATTTCTTTGCATGTTTATACCGAAATTATAGCCGACATCGGCAGTTAGGGAAATTTTGTGACACACTTTAACAAATCAAAATGCATGATAGTTCTTTTTTCATATGATATTCCCCTGGTTGCTTACCAGTGTATTGGTGCAGTTGATAACCCCGCCGGGACTACAGTAGGGTGCTAATACACACGTGTATCGTGTTCAATACCCGATCCATGCTACAACGTGTAAGAACGGGAATTTCGGTAATTCTACCTTTTTTAGCTTGCGCACCTCTAATGGGCACATATCCAAATATAATCTAATTAATTATTTTCCTAATCAGCATCATTTCACTAAACTACATGCAAATTTGTAGGTAGGCTTTCCATGCTTAAAAAAAATAAACCGATTTTTTCAAAACCACCCTCACGCTCGGCTTTTGTCCAGTTTATTTTCACCCCTGGGGTATATAAAAGTTCCATAATTCATTCAAATCTCCAAATATGGGCATGCAGTTGGTGTGTACAGATGCAGTAAAGGTGTTTAAAGTTTAAACAAGATGAAATAAGTATTGTTTTACAGACATTTATTGTTTACAAATTTTAATCTATGGAATAGCGCCATGAAATGTAAGTGATTTCAGCCAAGTAAAATTTGGGTCGGTTAAAAACAAAGTGTCATAAAATTCAAAATAGTATCATTTAAGTTATATTTTAAACTAAGTTTTTATAGAAACACTATATACAGCAAAAATACCAAAAAATAGACAGATTTACCGTTTACTTTTTGAAATAAAAATAAAAATGCAACATGCATCATTCGTATTTTCAGCAGTAAATTAATCAATTTAGCCATAACGTTGTTTTAATTTTAAAATTGAAGGATGTGCATAAAATTTTCAACATATTTAACAATAAACATAGCTTATGTGCTATATTAAATCAAATAACGTTAGAAAAGAAATAAAACGCGTCGCAAAAAGTATGCGATGTCGGCAGGAATCGAACCTGCGCGGGAAAATCCCAAAAGATTGCAAAGTCATCGCCTTACCCACTCGGCAACGACAACTTCACATCTGTGTAACCTTAAATTAGATATATATAAGTAAACAGGTAAAAAGGCTCGCTCGATCTTTGAAGAAATCGCGAAGTCGTATTTTTCAGATGATAATTGGATCAAAGTCAATATTTGTAGTGAAAAAAATGTAATCTAAATGAATAAGTTAAACATATATCAAAATTCGAAGTTTGAAAAAAATAAAATGCATCTCTCGGAAATAAGCGATCATTGAAGATCGGCAATGGCTTATATATGAAGTGAAAGGACAGTTGAAAGTTTCCATTTTGCACGTTAATGATTCTGATAATATGGTGACAAAGGCAGCAGTCCTATGTAGTATTGTGTTTGACCGGAGAGTAGCGTGATCTGTGTCGGTGTTGGGCGCTTTGAGGGCGCAATCCGGCTACATAGGTACATAGTAACCTCTTGTGGCTATAGTCCATGGATCGGGCTCGGCAGACAGGGAACATGTAAATTTTTATATGTATGTTTTATATCTTAATTACCTAAACGTATATTTATCCTGGTTACTTATTTATTTAGGTTTGAGTTAGTCGCAATGATTGTAGATACGTTGTACTATATTTAGTAAGTATTTGGAGGACGAGTGGCACGGGCACGCGCTTTATTATCACTTATGAAGGAACGCGTTTTGTTTATATACGTATTTTTGATATTCCGATAGGCTTAAGGGAGGTAACTTATTCAAGTAAAACGCGATATTTTTTGCGATGCCTTTTTATAACTCTTGTTTAATTAATTACATACGAATATACAGCTAAATTTAAGATGATTTTTACCAGAAAAAAATTTCGGAGAAAAATATATTGAGATTTTGATATTCCATAGAATGCGAGTCTACATATATATTTTCTATTGCAGGGGAGGTAATTTAAATTTTTTAAAGTCTCCGAATTGGTCTTTGTTGTATCTATTTACGTTTATTTTCAAGCTAATGGCGATTAAAAATTTAATTATTATTAGTATGTGCTCACATGGATATTGGTACGGATATATCGTGTTCATATAACTGTTACTACATCCATTTCATTCATCATGCAGGTCGAACCTCAAAGACCTCGTGAAGAGGCCCGTAGGACCTGTAAATAAACTCTGATTCAAAAAAAATCATTCATCATTCAGGTCGGGCTACACAAATCTCGTGAAGAGGCCAGTAGGACTTGTAAACAAACTCTCATACACACACTCTTCACTCATCGTGGCGCTCTCGCATGTCCGAGGCGATATATAAGACCGATGTCATATATAATACTGTGTTCGCTGGTATTTTCGGTTGATATGTTTGATTGCTTAGGACGCAATGAATATAGTGTATTTATATTTAATCGAAGTGAGCTCATTGTTGTTTCTGGCGGTATTCAATTTCTGGTAATAGTTTCGCGATTAAAGACGTCGGTTCTCGGTTAGGTGTGGAATGTTCTTATTTGTTAATGTGCCAAGTGCTTAAATGCGGTTTATCGCACTTTATTAGTCGGTGTTTCAAGAGAATGGGTAATAAATGCAAATCAGTAGGTGCTTAGAAGACTTAAGTACGGCAAGAACCACAACTCACTCTGCTAGGAACGATTACCACTGCCTGTCTGCAGCAGACGACAAATGATTCTGCTCTAGCAGTGAATGTATATACCAGCTTGTAAACGCCATTGGCCAGTCTAGTGGTTATCATTAAAATATGCACATATTGGCTGCTTTCATGGAAAACGAGGCTTAATGCACGTCAAATAAGATTAGCCTGTGCACAATGATAAGCATATGCAATGCGAACAAGCTAATCAAGGACGACAACAGCGAACAACTTCAGTGCCTTCAGCGCTTTGATTTATAATATACATTATGTCCTATGTTATATGGCGTATAGCTACTAATATATGTGTGTATAAAATATGTTAACCGTCTTTATTTTTTAAATAAATGAAATCATACTGAAACTCTACGAATTGAGGATTTACATGTTTTTATGAGCTGTCAAAGATTATTACAAACAACAATTATTATCTTTTTTAATGCAGACACTTTAAAAGACTGTGGGTGCGGACCCAGGATCTTGCGATAAATCAAACGGAAAGGTACTTTAGGTACTTAAGCTACGTTGAAGAAACTCGGACATTGTTGACGCCCTGTCTTCAATAAATACTGTTTCTGAGTGAGGTAAAACTTACAAATGTATTTGTTAGCCAATTGACGTGTATCGTGGTATTTTGAAATTATTTTTAAAATAACTGGGCTAAGCATTGGTTTCGGTAGAAAAGTACTGCAACAATTTCGCTAGATTTGAACACATTTTAACACTACGCATTATGATATTTTGATTCAATTTTTCATATTTATACCAAGTGAGTTATCATTTGACCGCCTTGCGGATACAGATCCATTAGCATGTGCTTGTGTATTATAATAACAATTAATGCGTTAATTTACTACTTACAGTATCGTTATTTTCATCAACATCATCGTTATCATCGTTATCATCATCATCATCATCATCAACATAATCATCATCTCATCATTATCATCATCATCATCATCATCATCATCATCACCATCATCATCATCATCATCATCATCATCATCATCATCATCATCATCATCATCATCATCATCATCATCATCATCATCATCATCATCATCATCATCATCATCATCGTCATCATCATCGTCATCATCATCGTCATCATCATCATCGTCATCATCATCATCATCATCATCGTCGTCGTCGTCGTCGTCGCCCTCGTCCTCGTCCTGCTCCTCCGCCTCCACCGCATCATCAGCAGCAGCATCGTCATCAGCAACAGCAGCAGCATTATCGTCACTATCACCAACAACATCGTTATGGTCGTCATCGTCGTGATCATCATCATCAGTGTCATCATCATCATCATCATCGTCATTGTTATCGTCGTTGTTCTCCTCCTCGTCGTCGTCATCGTCATCATCGTCGCCATCGTCATTCTCATCATGAACAATTTCAACAACCGTAAAACCTATCGCTCAGCTCATTTTTGCAGTGAATTCGGATGTTATATCAAATCTTTTTGATTAATAGAGTTTGCTGCTTAATATATTAATAACTAAATAATAATGTTGATAATATTGAAAATAAATGGTTTCAATTTTATTTATCCGTTTAAGATGCAGTATTTGACCAAGTCAATTTGTCGCTAAAAGTATTCATTACACATTCAATCCAAAAAGCGTTACGAGTTGCTATTGAAACTATAATCGCATTCCGATAAAAATGGTGTCTGTATTAGGGCCTGTTTAATTTCTACGCTTCATTGCAATTCATAAAAATATTTTTAAGGGTACCGGTATATCTAGACACACTCTGTTATCCAAACAATCCTTGTGATCATAAACAAATAAACAATGAAATATAAATAAAATTAGATGATAAAAAATGGTATCTTCCTTTTTGCTGTTGCTAGTTATCAACAGAGTAGCAAAACTTTTAAATATAAATTATATTCAATTCATAGCACGCTTAAAGATTTGAAGTTTATCTAAATCTATAAGCACAAACATATTTATGTTTGTTAACACAACGCTGTAGGAGTTTTCTGATTGCGCTTGAAAATATGTGATTGTTGTTGTTGCATTAATAGTATCATTAGTTTGTATTTCCAGATTAGGTATTCCACCATACATTTTGTTTTTAATCAGATGTCTTATAATTGGCATTGCAATATTTCAATAACGAGTAATCAACACAATTGACTTTATGTATTTTTAATTGTTTATCCAAATTATCATTAACACTTGAGGGAAAAATAAGCTGTGTCATTTTTTATTTTTTATTTTACTTATGGTTCAGACAACTCTGCTTTTACTATATGCCGTAATAATTATAAGTTTCCGTTCACTTAAAGATATTGTTTTTCGTGTTGGAAAATTTAAATACGAAAAATATTTAGAGACAAGTGTGTTATGTTTGTTTGTCAATTATTTAATTGAAGTAGAAATAATACATCAGTGTACATAATTTTATTGTGTTGTTCCCTTCGTTCTTTACTTTAAAAATATAACTTAACAGCTTTGCAATCAACTGAAATAATATATAAAAAGTAAAAACAATAAACGTTTGGCTTTCTTAATACGATATCATTTCAAACGTTGTTGGAAGGAACCATTGCTTATTAGAGGTTTACAAGGTAATTTACCCAAGTACGCAAATGTAATGGTCGATTGCCCTTAGGCATGATTCTGTTTTATTACTTTAATCCGGTTGTAAAAATGCATGACCGAAGGGTCATCAGATAAGCAAAAACAGGGCCAAAATCTGATAAAATAGCGCTGTTTAACTGACTGTGCGAAAATCCGTATGTCCGAAAATTTAGAATCATGAAAACATAAATATTTTGGCTTAAAAAGGAAATGTAAGAAAATTTAGAATGTAAGAGAAAATACGGTGGTTTTATGGTGTTTAAATCGATTAGAAATAGCAAAACCTAAAGACATTATCTCAAGTGTGATTTTCAAAAGATTTTATATGAATGTACACACACGGTAAAACTAGTCTATTAAATATTGAAATGTACACGCATACTGAACATAAAATCATTAGCATAACGGCTAAGTTGGTTTTTACTAAGATTGCAATAGTGTTTATTTTATTATTATGAATCTTATGAGGATAATTTTGAAAGTATGACACAGAGTATCTGAAGAAGATATATACATAATCACATATGTTGTTGTTGTTGTGGTTATTGTTTCAATATTTTTTATGAGTATCATACATTCAATGACGAATAGCTATTAATTTGTCATACAAACACCACAATTATTATTGGATTGCGGAGATTAAACAAATTGATTCCCTAGTAACTGATATAACTGATACATTTTTTAAGCGACAATTTGATACGAAATCTAGTATTATTTAAATTTGATTATTTTAATTGCAGACTTTTTTTATTAACCCCAATTAATGTGAACGCAACGTTTCTTTTATTTAAATCGCTGAGTACGAAGCATCAAGCTATTTTTTAATTAATTGACAGTGATCTTTAATGTATGTCATAATATAAATTGAAATCAATCTTAATTAAAGCTTGAGTGGTTGGTTTGTAATAAGTTTTGTAAATGTTGCTGTAGGATATGTATGCACAATAAATACTAACGCTCTGGCATATTGTGATGGTGATATGATTATATATTGCACAATGAATATGTGATGATGTTCTTGTGATAATATTGAGGCTATAATTAGTTTTTGAATTAAGCTAGCTAATTTCAAATAAGATACAAACACATTCCAATCCTAAAATTATCAGTAAGTTATAGTATTGTTTGCCTCTAGGCGCATAATTAATTGAAGGCCTAGTTTATCTGTTAATCCTCGCCCCATGTGGTGTCCCAGTGGGTACACTGATATTAATACACGATGTATTGGTCCACAATTAAATCTCTTATAAAAACATGTCTCTCAGGTGACTGAAAAATGGCTGTGTAGATACAACAAATACTACTACAACGGAGACTAAGATAACACATGTTACAATTAATTTGTCTTCCTTGCGTTCTTCTTATACGACAAACACTTCTAAAACAAAAAAGCAAAAAGCCGCTACTGCTACTGCTTCGGCTACTCTTACTGCTACTGCTACTGCTGCCGCTGCCGCTGCCGCTGCCACTGCCACTGCCACTGCCACTGCCACTGCCGCTGCCACTGCCGCTGCCACTGCCACTGCCGCTGCCACTGCCACTGCCACTGCCGCTGCCAGTGCTGCTGCTGCTGCTACTGATAGTGCTACTGCCACTGCCACTGCCACTGCCGCTGCCACTGCCACTGCTGCTGCTGCTACTGATAGTGCTACTGCTACTGCTGCTGCTGCTGCTTCTGCTGCTGTTGCTACTGCTACTGTTACTGCTACTGATACGGCTACTGATACGGCTACTGCTACTGCTACTGCTACTTCTACTGCTACTTCTACTGCTACTGCTAGTGCTACTGCTACTGCTACTGCTACTGATTCTGCTACTGCTACTGCTGCTGCTGCTGCTGCTACTGCTGCTGCTTCTGCTACTGCTACTAATGATAATAATTCTCCTTCTACTTCTCTTTCTACTATTGCTAGCGATGCTTCATAATTTATTTTTAAATGTATCATTTTGTTAAAACAGGAAAGAACTGTTATATATATTTTCTTAAAGGTGTAAAGAATCTAAACTTTTCTGCGATTAAAGTTTTATTTAACTGGATTAGTATAGGCCACATAACAGACGCTATTGTACTGATTTGTACTAAACAACATTTTGTCATAATCAACAGTTTTAACATGCCGCAGTTTCCTTGGAAGTTAACCTTTGATTGGAGTTATGTATAAAACATTAACAAGGTATTTGTTGACAGTTTGTCCTGTCACAATTATATATTAGTTGAGCCAAACGTGTGATAAAGATCCCTTTTGGGGTGGCGATAAATACGATTTATATTGTTCAACAGTGGGAGACTGAGAAAACATATGTTACAATTAATTTGTCTACTTTGCCTGCTTCTTCTTTATATATTTTTCTTGCTAATCGTTTAAGTTTAGTTTTAGTTATGTAGGTATATCAATTTACATTTTTTGATAGATATTTATTCGGATAGTAATAGTATGTTTTATTTGACTTGACATCATTGAACCGGTTTATTCATTGATAAGATCGGGATCTCCACAGGTGTTTAATCTCGATTGTTAGGTGGGGAGAAGGGTCCGAATGATAATGTTGTCGTCGGCTTATGAATCACATTTCACAAGTTTTAGACAAATATGCATACGTTATAAACCTAATTTAAGTATTACATAGATAATAACTTATCTTTATTTTGATGAACTACGTTTAAGGTATAAAACTATAATTATCTATGTGTTGTGTGGATTGAATGTAGGTAAAAATGCCAGAGGTAAAAATGCCATAGGTAAAAATTCCAGAGGTAAAAATGCCATAGGTAAAAATGCCAGATGTAAAGTGGTAAAAATGCCATAGGTAAAAATGCCATAGGTAAAAATGCCAGACGTTATATAGTAAAACAGATTTTTGAGCAATGTTTTTTAAGGATAATGAGTATTGTACGGAAACAATTTTTTATTTGAACTTGTTCAAGTGTCTTACTAATACATTTAGACTGTAATTTTTTTGTTTTGTGCTTTATTCATTCTGTTTATTGGTTGGGATTTTTTGTTTCTTTGATGAATCGGTCATTAAAGGAAACTTGTTAAATTCATTGTAAAAGCTATTGGATTTTTATTGATGTAATGGAATCTTTAGATTTTTAAAGATAATAAATTATTAAACTATTAAAGCAATAAACAAGCAGGGTTTTGATGGTGATTATGTTAACATTGATTATTAAATGAGGCATGTATTGATACGTCTTGCTAATTACAGCATTTAAACTTAGAGCCGATAATATAAAGATTTTTAGAGAGTAAATTTTCCCCCCACAACTAAAATTTTGTACATAACATCTAACTGTATTTTTTTCTTTATCAATTGCGGATTTTAGAAATTCACTTAACTTTGTTAAAACAGAAAGAGCTTTCTCTTACATCATACATTCTCACAAGTAATATGTTTGTACAAAATGCATAAACATATTATTGGTGTTATTTTGATGCATGTGTATTGTGTATTTATTATTATGGTTGTTTGATGTTTAGCTATATATGCTTATGTCGCAAATAAACTCGCTGTTCTGTTCTGTTAATTTTATAATATTGGGATTTATTGTGCTCGAATCAAAGTCAGGGGAAGTCTACACTGTATATTAGCAACCTGCTGTGTTGATCACTTTCTTAGGGTTACTAGATTTACCGAAAACGCGCGCTTTCGGTATCGGGATACCGAAAGCGCAATGGCATTACCGAAAGCGCATTGGATATATGCGTTACGTATACAATAGCAGGAGAATTAGGAACAAACTGTTAATATAAAATAGGGTTACTAGATTTACCGAAAGCGCGCGCTTTCGGTATCGGGATACCGAAAGCGCAATGGCATTACCGAAAGCGCATTGGATATATGCGTTACGTATATAATAGTAGGAGAATAAGGAACAAACTGTTAATATAAAATGTTTCTTGCCACATATTTAAATGTTTATTTATTTGAAATTTATTGAAATGCATACACGTTATTTGATTTATAAATCTTGTTCCATCATGTTATTATTTACTTCAGTTGAAATTATGTATTGAATAAAAACGCTTTGAATTTTTTTTAGTTGTCTTTAATATAATTTCGAACTTCCAGAAATAACACATCGTTTTGGTTATCAGTTAGTTCTGGGATACCATATAATAGTTTGTTTGCATTAAGAATGTGGTATGGACGAATTTTGGTAAAAAGCACGATACGTTGCTCGGAGAAAAGAGGACATTTGAAGAAGAAGTGATCTACGTCCTCGACATGACTATTACAAGCGCATTTTGGATTGTCACGTAAGTGGTTTAAATGTGAATCGGAATTTAAGTCGCTACAATGGTTTCTTAGCCGAGCATGTAGAATGTGTTGCTTTCGTTCGCCAACTAGGAAATACGAAGGAACTGTAGGAGGATTGCACTTCCGCTTTACTGCACTTTTAAAACTAGAAAGCGTTGGTAGAGACCTTGTTCCGATTTCTAGGTCGTTCCATAATTTAAGAGACGTGGGAATAGTTGAATTTGAGTAAATCGCAAGTCTGCGGGCAATTGTTGCATAGTCGCCACGATTACGTTAGAAGTAAGGAATGTTGTCTGTTGTGACTGAGAACCGATATCCAATCACCAAACGAGAGTTGCATCCTTTTTTTCACTTGATAACCCAACAATGATATTCAGTTGCAAAGCAAGTATCAAAAATACACTAGCATCGCGTCAAGTCTTCTAAGAAAAGCCACGTCCTCCTTGTTTACCAAACTTCAAATTAAAAATAAAACGCTCTTTCGAAATAATGACAAATGTTTAAATTCACGCTTAAAGTTTTAGTAATTTTGCATCAATCATTTACTTATTTGTGCCAGTGCATTTACGTCGCTAACTATAAACGTGATGTTTACAATATTGACAGAGCGCGTAACATGCTTCTGAGAAAGCTTCACGCTTCAATGGCAATATATATTTTTTTCTTGATGTACAATGCAGAAATTCGCTTTGCATCAACATCACCCTTTGCAAAACATGTTTCGCGGTAAATATTTTGTAATAACGTTTAGATGTAAACAGACAGACCACAAAAACATATTAATCAAATTTTATTTTTAACAGGTTGTTATGGACAAATGTTTAATTTCGTAGCTATTTTCAAGTGCACCAGGGAAGAACGAACTGCTGAACAAAAACGTGCATCCTGCACGACAATGCCTTATTTATCATTCGTTGTTTTGCTTTGAGGTTAGAAGCCTGCACTAGATTACGACATTGTCTAAGTAATCATTCATGGTTTCGTTTTGTGGTAGGAAGCCTGACAAATGATGTGCGGTAGTCGGGCGTATCTGTTTCTCACTGTCACTGATTTGATTTATTAAAGTTGCACATTTTACATTTCATTACTATTCTTGGAACATAACGTTTTGTTATTGAAATTTACGAAACGATTTACGAAAAAAACAAAAACCGGACACGTGTTAACTGTTTGGTAAAATGACGATTTTCAAAATAATTATCATATATGCAAAACATAATGTATGCATTATATTGAAACAAGCGAAATTCAGAAAAAAAGGTTAAAAATATTGGTTCATTAACGGATAATCATCATTCGAAATCGGTAGAATAATAATCCGTTTATAATGCTAAGTTGCAAAATCGTCGTGTTAGTAGAGCGGTTATGCTTTGCACATAATCTGGAAAGGCTGCTTGGAAGCGAGGTAGATTTTGCTTCTAAAGGAACCGGGTTAGAATCCGGTGAACAGCAATATTGTGTATTCAACTCAACTTATGTTGCTATTATATTTAGTGAGATTGTTTCCAAAATACGACAATCCGTGAACAAGTCCGTTTAAATTGATTTTATTTACAAGAAACACGTTTCTTACTCACATACAGTTTGATGTAGCACTACCACCACACCAAATATCTTACAAACGCTCCT
Organism: Dreissena polymorpha; assembly: GCF_020536995.1. Taxonomy (NCBI): domain Eukaryota; kingdom Metazoa; phylum Mollusca; class Bivalvia; order Myida; family Dreissenidae; genus Dreissena; species Dreissena polymorpha. Next base: position 14,746 of record NW_026273432.1, on the reverse strand, counting down.
CAAAAATTGAACCCGCGACCTCCCGGTCTCAATGGGGAGCACAAATACACAATTGCTCCGAAATAAAATGTTTGTACGTTATTAAATGAATTCGATTTAAACTATCGTATTTAAGCTATCCCAACAGCGGTCGAGCGCAGATTCATGCACTTGGCCGCTAGATGAATAATGTTATGCAGTTATTCTGGGCAAATTTATAATTTCAAAACATTTTAGTTGATGATTTTATTCACGTTCAATAAATATATCAGCCTGCTACTGTGCTACAAATGTGTGTCTTATGCCGTTCATAACTACATGATAACTGAATTTGTTAACCGTCCGCAATAATAATAGCGCCTTCAAGCGTTCCATGAATAAACTGTGGAGGAAACACATTTTTTGTTGAATAAAATGGTCGAAAATCAATGATCACTGTGTTTGAGATGGGTTTTTTCCATAAAATAACTTCAGTGTCGTATTCAGTTAAATCGTGAACGGCGCTACTTTTCAAACCGTATACCCTTAATTTGTATTTGACAATTGTAATCCATATGATAAAAAGTGTATTAGCAACCTGCTTATACACATGTGTCATCTTGAGTTTCCTTTGAGATTTAATGTCACATCAAAATGAAACACATTGCCGCTTCAAATTGTGAGCTTTTGGAAACAACAATATATATGTGCTATAACCGTATGCTTCTAATTATTCGGCTTTTTCTTATTAAGTTCTCAGTAATCTGCTCTTTAAATATAGGTCTCGATAATTAAAGACGGCGCTAATTACTTGTGGAAGGTGGAATATAATTTCTTTAGCGCATTACACACTGTATGTGTCAATTGTTCTTGTGCTTGAGAAAGTATGGCCATAAGAAGTGTGTGCTCGGGCTGTTTTTTTTCCAGGTGTTAAGTATCTCATTCAATGCAAGTGAATGGTTGACTTTGTATTATTGTGCACAAGAGTGACGACAAATAAAATAACACACGTTTATTTATTTTATTCATTTCATAACAGAAATACTCTTTTTATAACTAAACAATCACTATTGTGAGGGATGCAACATGTTTTTAAACAATTAACCGGTTAAATAATTTTTGACATCCATTAATTGAGTCGCGTTTTGAGAAAACTGGGCATATTGCATGTGCGGAAAGTGTCGTCCCAGATTAGCCTGTGCGGACTGCACAAGCTAATCTGGTATGACACTTTAAGCACATGCAATATTCCCAGTTTTCTCAGAACGCAACTCAATTAATACGTTAACTGAAAGACTGAAAAAGACTAGCTATTCGATGTACTGCTTTTAAGTCGGGTGGTTGGAGTACATAGCTAACAGGAAGCCCATTTCCTTTCACCTGAAACACATACACATGCAAATTAATAAAAAATATTTTTGAGAAAAAAAAGAAAAACAAATAATGTATCATCATATTAATCCTTTACGGATGTTAACAAGTATTGCGATCTCAAACGCTTCCAATAACTTGTTTAAACGTACCGTAGTGCGCAACTGTAAAATAGTTCGATAAATACTACAAATAATCTACCGATACCGAAAGCGCGCGCTTTCGGTAACTCTAGTAACCGCTTTCTTATTAGCTCAATACACAGGCACCTGGCTACTGTACTGGAAAAATTGGATTTACTGCCAAAATAACTGATTTCATTTATTGCTAAACTGTTGTGTACCTTAAAAATACTTCAATAAATAGTAAACGCTCTACCATTGTTTTATATTTATACCGTTTGAAATATTTAATGACAATTATTGCAAGCGTCCGTTTTATTTACCATTATTATTTTAAATACGATTTCAATGGCAAATAATACAGGTAAAATCATTATTTGATGTGGATATCAGTACAGTTAATAAATGTTAATAAATGTCTATATATTCTAACCATATCATACGCAATTGTATAATTCCGAACTAATATTATTTACTTAAATATGATCGAGCTAGAATCAACATCAACATGGATCAACATCACCGTTGTACTTTTTATTTAGTTTTCAGTAATCTGTCCTTGAAATAGAGGTAGCCTAATTAAAGACAGCGCTAAGTGTGAAAGTGGAGATTAAGAAATAAGATCTATTGCATCGCACTGGCTGTATAGCATGTAGTCTTAAATAGGACACATTTAAGACATGGATAAAATACAAATATGACACATATGAATCTTTCATTTCTTCAAAAAATAAGCACGTAGTCACATATAAATAAGACACATTTAAGACACAGACACAATATAAATAAGACACATTTGAATCTTTCATTTCTTAAAAAAAGCATGTGAATCTTTAGAATACATGTATTACTGACACATTATTCTCAAACAACATGTTTAATTAAAAAAATGTTTCCGTACAATACTCAATATCCTTTTACAATGAATTTAACAAGTTTTCTTGAATGACCGATTCATCAAAGAAACACAAATTCCCAACCATTAACAACATGTTCAATTAAAAAAAAATGTTTCCGTACAATACTCAATATCCTTAAAAAATATTGCTCAAAAATCTGTTTTACTATATAACGTCTGGCATTTTTACCTATGGCATTTTTACCTATGGCATTTTTACCACTTTACCTCTGGCATTTTTACCGCTGGCATTTTTACCTATGGCATTTTTACCTATGGCATTTTTACCTCTGGCATTTTTACCGCACACCGTTGTGTGCCGCATACATACCATCTTGCTTTTTTAAATTTGATCACAACGGTCCGAAGTCATAAACATTCATTATGCATGGTTGCTAAAGCACAGTGTATACTAACTAACCTATGTTTATTGTTGTTTGCTAGGGTTATTATTATTATTTATTTTTTTTATTTGGGGGGGGGGGGGGGGGTTAGGGCTTTTATAGAAGATTTCAACTAGTCCTTCAATTAACGAAAAAAAAATTGGTATAGGAAATATAAAAGAGTAATAGACAGCTTCATTCATGCTGTTCTATTATGGTGTTTTAACGCATATAATTATGTATGGTTGATGAAGCACATTGTATGCTACCGATGTTTATTGTTGTTTGATGATGATGTTAAGTTGGTGTTGCTGTTGTTGTTAATGATGATGATGAGGAGGAGGAGGAAGAAGAAGAAGATGATGATGATGGTGGTGTTAGTAGTGACGACGACGACGATGATGATGATTTTGATTATGATAATGAGATTTGAATTAAATTAATGCGCAAAGATTTATCTTTTTAGCGGCCAAGCGCAGATATCTGCGCTCGGCCGCTGTAAGGGTTATGTAATATTTGCAATCTACATAGGAGTCAATAGCAGATACCAAGCACCATATGCTTATGAGAAACAAAAGCAAAATATTGGCAATCGCTGAAATCTCGAATATGACTTAATCATTTTATTAAATGAAAACCGGTAACTATTTTAAACGGTTATTATATTGCAACAACTTAGCGTTGTTTATCCAAAAGACCATTGTTATAATTACAGGGACGTCAATAGGCCAAACTATTCAGGAAATATGATTTGAGTCGTCAAGGATAGATTTTGAGATCAATGTACGTCCGATGAGATTTAAAGGGAGTTGGAGGCGTAGGGACAGATTCGTTCGAGTACGCGATCATTTGAGAACAAATAATGTTGAAGCTTTATCGGAATTCCGGAAATTTGCGATCGGTACCGATTTTTCCTGGTTCTTTTTTATTGATTCTGATAAGTTAGCGGCCGGCACGGACATGAATATTAACTGACGAAAACCTCTTCGCTACTTTCCGAAAATCTTCGACATGTTGCAAATATCCGTAATATTCCGCATTGTACTCACCAGAAATTGCAACTAGAAAGACTACAATAAATCAATTAGCTACGGCTCGGGCGGGGATTTACCTTTTATCCCTGTAAGGGACCTAATGCCCCAGACTACCGGCTATTTTTTCCGGAATTCGAACTTGATACACTTGATATCCCTGAATAAAATATTTATATCCGCAATTTTGATCTCTAGAGTGCTGACTGTTAGTATTGTATTTGACTGGAATGACTGTCGATTATGTGTTTTTAAGATTAAAACAAGCTTACGATTAAAATTTGTGTTTGCTTTTTTGTACGCTTTCTTTTTAAAAATGTATTGTCCGCCACGGAAGCAACAATTGACCAAATGTACCAGATTGTGGTCTCTTTAAAGTGCTATGTTTTTACTGCCATGATATCTTTAACAAACTACACATGTGTGTGTGTGTGTTTCAGAGTTTATTTACAGGTCCTACTGGCCTCTTCACGAGGTTACGGTAGCCCGACCTGCCCCTGTGACCTCTCAGGGGAAAAAGATTAATTTTAGAGTCAAAGTAGGTCAAATTTACCCCGGTTTCCCGGGTATTCGCCAAATACTTTAATTTTTAAAAGAGTTCGTTGCACGTTGGCCAATGATACCTTAATATGCTAGCTACCTAAAGGTGGTGATGAGGAGCGGATCCCGCCGAGTGTCCCGCACATTACTAATGTACAAGACACTCAACGCGACCCACATCCCAACACCACCCGGTACATAGGACCCGGAACACACACACGTATCGCTCTCACACCCCCACTCATTACGGGTGGCGCGTATGAGAGCGCCACGCCCGTGCGTTCCGGGTTCCTTGGTGGTGATCTGTGTATGGTTGTGTATAGTGTGTGGTATGTGATTGTTGTGCATTTGTCTGGAACGGAAGAGGAGGTGTCTGTCGGTAATTTACGGTCGTCGGTCAGTCGTGACGGGTTGTATATTGTTGCAGTTCCCAGATCGCAGAACCCGCCGCCCCCGCACAAGCGCACCCACGCCGAGCGAGCCCGAGCCCCCCCCCCCCTCGCGCCCGCATACTGCCCCGGCCCGAGCACCCAACCGCCGAAGACCCCCGAGACAAGCACCCTCATCCACCCACTTGCTGCGCGCGACAACAAATCAGTCGAGAACCAACCATGGAGCCATCCAAAGCCCTATCCAGAGTCATCATCGTTCCTTCCCACCCGCCTGCCAAACATCCAGACCATGTATCAAGCTAAGATGTATTAATTTTGCTGTTATGTTGTATTTGCTTTTATAATTGGATAGGTAAAGTAAATAAATGATCTAAAAACTCCGTTGATATATCATATGATTTATTTATGTTTGATGTTAATTTGTAAAACTCATGGTATTATAGATTATGTCCTGTGTTCTAGCTTTCATTTACCCAAGTGTGGTTGTTGTGCTCTCCGCCCCATGAGAGGTGTTAGTGGGGGTTCGAGCAGGATACAGGAAACGCCCCGATTCCAGAGGCGCCCCTGGTTCTTTTAAGTGCCCGGTGTATAGCACCGATACACTGCACCCCCGTTTAACGTCCCTCGCGGAGGACATATTAGTACATAGTGTTAGTATTGGTGTTTATATACATGTGTAGTTCTGCTGTTTTGTGCCATAGCTTGCGGTAACGTGGGCTCTCTCTGTTGTTATTTGGTATGTAGTTTGGATGTTATTGCGTAGGGCAGGCTAGTTTTTGAAAGATCATGTATACGATGATAGAAGAAGGGGACTATGTTTGTTTGATTGGGCCGAGATGACTAGTTCGTTGGGGGGCAGACAATCTTTTTGTAAATTCTTTCTTATTGATGTGTTAAGTGTCTTGTGAGATTGTGGTGTTGTAAGGGCCAGACTAGTTTTGATAGGTCATTTATTTGATGAAAGAAGAGAGGGGATGAGTTTGAGTAAATTTGGTATTAGGGAGAGCGCACACGTTAGTGTTTCTGGTTATAAAAGCAAAGACAGCATTCCTATGTGTTTGTGTAATATGCCAGGTTTAGTATTGTGGTCTGGTCTAGGGCATGTCGAGCTAAGGGCTCGAGCCGGCTACATAGGAACATATAAAGGTTAGTGTACCAATGAACTGCAAACAGTAATTCTTTTCAGTATTTTTCAAGAGGGACGGCATGTAGCGTCTCTCGCTGAGGACATATTAGTATATAGTGTTAGTAAGGTACATATAGAGATCTGCTGCCTTTTGTCATATGTTATAGTAGCTTGGGCACTCTCTGTTGCTTTTTTGGGTAATGGTTGTATGTTGATTTGAGGATCAGACTAGATTTTTGACAGATCATGTATTAGATGATAGAAGAGAGGGACTGAGTGTGTGTAAATGGACCAAGATGACTATTTTGTTTTGTGGGCTTAGACAATTTCGAGATTTTCTTTCTTCTTTCTGAGGTGATTGCCTGTGGCACTGTGGTGTTGTGAGGGCCAGACTTTGTTTTTGATAGATCATTTATTTGATGATAGAAGAGATGGGCTGTGGTTATGGTAGTTTGGTATTAGGAGAGTGAGCGCTTTACTGGTTCGGGTTATGTATGATATCAGAGGCAGCAGTTCTATGTGCTCTTGTGTCTATTTCAATGGTTAGTAAATAAATGGACTGCAATGAGTTATTCTATCTATACACTGAGAAACAAATATACTAATTATCATCACTTTTCTTTTTTTGGTAATCTTGGGTGGGTCGTGTCGACAGAGCCGCAATGCGAGGAGGGGGCGCCTCACCACCCCAGCCGACACGCTCCATCCAACAATGTTTTTATTTTTTTTTAATATAATGCATATATAAAATGGTTGTGATATCTACATCTAAAGGGGTTGTACTGAAGGTTTCTCTATTGAGTTACCTGAGTGCGCACTTGATGCGGCTTCCGTCTCTGTGCGGAAGTGTAGTGTCTGCGTGCTTACCCCACTACCGTCGTCGTCGACTGCTGCGTGCTGGGTGCAGCGGCAAAAATTTAAAATAACGAGGACCAGCACAGGGGGGGAGGGTCTCGCGGAACCCGGATACTGTTAGCCCGATTTTTTGGTTTACAAAGGGGGGGATTTTTGATTTGTCCATATCTTTACATAGTGGTTACAGATGTTCGTTTTTATTTTTATCAAGCGTACCTATCCGTCATTGATTCTGGTAGCGTGCCCTTAGGGTTAAGTTGCGTTTATGTTGTACGGTCGCGGTTGTTAACGAGACAGGCGGCCGATACATTACATGATTTGAATGACAGTTATATTCGGTACCGTAATCCCTTCCGTCGTTTTAGTAAGAGAGTGTTGTTGATGTTTTACTGTGTAGCTTGTCAGCCCTTGCCCGTCCGTGGCGTCGTCACAGGGCACAGGCCAGGGGGCCCCACTGACACACAGGAGTGACCCGTTGGCTATGCCCTGCGACGAATAACTATAGGTCGGTTGTCATATCCGCGTTATGCTCAGGCCGTGATAGTACCGTAGGTTCACTCTGTGCTGGCCCGGGCGAGCAGCCCCAGTGACATACGGAAGTGACCGTCGTCCGTGCCCGCACAGAGGGTTCCCTTATGGCTATAGTCCACGGGCGGGGTGCGGCAGACAGGGTAGATGTTATGTAGTTACCTAAATGTGTGTTTAGTCCGGCACCAGAACGCGCTTTATTCGCACTTTTGTAAGTTACGCGATTTGTTTATACGCATATTTTTGCTATTACGGATAAGCCTAAGGAAGATAGTTTATGCAAGAAGACTCTGGATAGTTAGTATGCCCTGCTGTATCGCTTTATTTTATAGATTAAGTGCAGGTATGTATCTAGTTTTACCCTTAATTTTAATTATAATGCGATTTTCCTTATATCTTGCTTATGCAAGGGAGATAATAGAAATACTCAAAGTTCGTAAAAATAGTCCTTTCCGTGCATATTTATGTTTGTTTTGCAATATATATGGGATTTAAACCTTAAGTTACTATTAGTATGGGGATGGAGAGATATTGTTACGGATATATGATGTCTGTATAATATCTTGGGTTATATCAATACATATATATATTTTTAGCATTGTGTGGCGCCGGTGCTGTATTGAGACTCCAACTCTCATCTGAGCCCATCCCAGCTAATAGGTATATATCTGGTTTCGATTTTGTGAGGGCTATACTGAAGCCTGATGATCACAATGTGATATCGTAATTCTCACGAAAATCAATTCCAGTCCTTTGGTAGTGGTTTTCAGTTTGTGGATCATAAATTGCTATTTATCGTGTTTAATTGTAAATTGAATCTTGTCCAGATGATATGTAGATGTCTTGTTTCAATTATGTGAGGGCTTAAACTCTGACATTCACACATACATATATATATATATATATACTATTATAATACTTACTCCCCTGCGGCGTCTCCCGCACCAACGCGGCGTCCCACTCGGGGTCTACGGTCTAATAATTAGGTTGTTAGAGAAACAATTTATCTAGTGTATTTATATTGTAATATTTATAATATTTAGATTGCTAAGGAAACAATGTATCTTGTGTATTTAACTTGTAATATTTATATTTTATTTTATTAAGGCATACGCAGTGGAAGCTCGCTTATCGGAGTATTTTATATATGCTCTTCTATTAGTAGATGTTTAGGTGACTATGTTCTAATTATAGATCTTACACGGCCAAGAAACACTAGATAGGTCTTTGCAAAGAGAGCTGTTGGATATCGTGAATGCGTTCAATGTGGCCTGTTTATTTCAGAAAGCTATGTGCAATGTTTTATGGGGATTTCTATCAAATTGCCAATTGCAAAATTTGATTTAATTCATTCGGACCTACAAGCGGGAAACTTCTTCATTAAAATTCAATGGGCTTTTAAGAAGTTCGTTGAAAGGCCAAATTTGACGTTAAACAGCAACGCCGAAAAAATTGCTACTCAGTCTTATTTATCACTTTTTTTGTAAGATTTACCAGTAGACGTTCTTCAGTGAAATTAAGCAAACACACAGTGCCGACAAATATGGAAGGGTATTTAGGTAAAAATTACATCCTTCTTTGTGACTGTGTCATGATTCTTGATGGTACTTTCAATTAGTATGTAGACACCTTTTCATGCTTGATGACACTTACATCTTGCCTGATGTCCAATGTCTATTTACATTCTGCTTAATGGTATCATGCATGTGTACAGATGCAACATTCTTGTTCGTTAATTGCATGCTGCATATGTGTATGTTGGTTTGTGCAGAGAGACTTGTGCAATAGGCGCAGTGCATAATGGAATCAAATATTAATGCGTTTAATAAATTAACGCGATGGTAAGATGTGAGTTTCACCCAAGCACAAAGCAACATACTATCATGCATAATACAATGATGTCAATTGACAGTCATTCCGAAATGCTACGGAGGACTACGGAAATTTACGGCGTATAACGGAAATTTTATGTTATAGGAGAAGTTGCGCACCTTTGTAAGATATTTGCTACTGAACCGAAATTAACCGCGTGTTTGTAGACTTAACTTTTTTTTGGTTAATGACTAACCATAATTTTTGTACAGTAATTTACCTTCAATAACCAAAGAAAGTCTATGGATATATTTCAATATATGCTACTAATGCATGTATGCAGAGCTCCAGATAAGACGCTTAAAGTCGTAAAAAATTGAATTAAATTTAGTAAAAAAGTAGACTTAAATTCTGTGCGTACGGTTACACATTGGAAAATAAAATAAGAATTCAAAATGTGTGATCGTGCGTAAAACTCAATATCAATGCATATAATGTAAACATTTTATCAATGAGTTCCCACTCGTCTAGGCCCTCATTACGATTATGAAATCAACAGCACTTTAACGTTATTATGAATAACAGACCATCTTTACAACAGTCGAAAAGCCGAACGTTTTCCATTATCTGGTCCTTTTATCGCAAAAAGTCTGCTGTAACCCGGCAATTGTCATGAGCTATTCTAAGACTATAAACCTAAATGCGGATGTGCCAAAAATTATATTTACCTGAAAAAAAAGAATTAATAATAGACTTTAAGGCTGGATTATTATAGAGTGTAAACCAAGATTTTGCTGAAAAAGTTATCTGGAACTTTGCATGTATGTTGAGAGGAAATCGATTACATAATTTCAAATTTACTAGAGTACTTTTATATTGCACCACATAAAATGCTATAAAACTATAATATTGAAGTGCACATATAAACTTTATTATAGATGGGTAGGTATTTCGTGTCAATCTCTTTCACATATGAAAGAGCTGTTGGTCATGCTGCTTCAAGTTCATATAGATGCATGACACAATTTAGATTAAGCAAAATAAAACACTAGGTATTTGCCAAGAGTCAAATATATACGAGCAGTAAGAGCGTAATCGTGCACAGCGAGACTTACTCATGTAGAATTGAAACTCTTATTGCTTTCTTTCGAAATAATTTCATGTGTCCGATCTAATATGCAATATGCCCGGTGTTTTTTTTGCGGATTAATGTTCCGTTTTAGATCCATAATTAACGAATGCCTCAATATTTTCAAAAATTAACACCGGAATAATGTTCACCGACATTTTTTCATACAGATTGGATATAAATATTATAAAGCTTAACAAAAAATACATTAAGCCCTGTTCTCCCGGCACACGTGCTGGACACACAGGTGGTTAGCGTGTGGCTATGATAATAATTAGTGAAAACATCTTTTTGAATGATAAATAATCATATTAAAACGAAAAATCAAATTTTCTATAAAAAAAAATCACTATCGTTTTATATATAACAAGGTATCCAACTCGAAATCATCCGAACACGGGGTGCATCGTTTTGAGCAGCCATTACTAAATTAATTTTGCAGCGATTTTCATGACCCGGTCTTATTCAACGCAGGAATGAATTTCCTTTTAGGAAATGTATATATATTGTTATATTTCTACACATGCTGGGTCAAATTTTAAGAAATAAAACTATACATACTTCGCTTGACCCAGTTATGATCGATCAGACCGTATTTATGAATGAAATCTTCAGTTGTAAAGACACAACTCCGCATTGGAGCAATGAAATCACTCTTGTGTTTAAAATGTCAGTTGGTTGAAATGTATGTAAACAAAGGTTTGAAAATGCGCTGGACAGTTAGTTTGATGCATAATTCTACGGCAAGCACGGTAAGAATGTTTTTTTTTCATACGTTTTATTGAATTATGGTATCGAGGTTCGTGAACTTTGCAGGGAAAATGCCCTTTTCCCCGTGAAGATTTCAGACATGAATACTGTCTGATCGATCACAGCTGGGTCACGTGAGTTGTGTATCGTGTTATTTCTTAAAAGTTGAACCAGTATTTGTATAAATATTGAAAGACATATACATTTCCAGAAAGGAAATTTATTTCTGCGTTGAATAAGACCAAGATCGTGAAAATCGCTGCAAAATTGATGAAGTAATGGCTGTTTAAAACGATGCATCCCGTTTTCGGATGATTTCGAGTTGGATACCTTGTTGAATATATATTTAACTTATTTTTTTTTAAGAAAAGTGATTTTTCGTTATAATATGATTACTTATCATTCCAAAATATGTTTTCACTAATTAGTATTATAGCCACACGCTAACCACCTGTAGCTGGACACTTTTCAAAAACACTATACAAATTCAAGTACTTATGCACTTAATTGATTGTAAACAATGACGGTTGAAATCCGTGCGTGGGAATTTTTCTGGTAACCAAGAGCGACGTCAACGTTCATGACAAACCTGTTTATATGACATTTATTTATTGATTTTTTCCAACTTGATTGAAAATTATGTTTTATGATATTTTAATACATGTAGATGAAATAGTTGTTTTCTCAACGAGGAGTACAATAGTTGTACAGTACTAGACACGAGTACTTGTAACTTTCAGGTTTCTCTTTATACCACAGACATTATATAGTCATAAAATGATAAATATGTGTTTATAGAAATTGTAATTATAGCATGGTAAACAGACTAGAGAAATCTGAAAGTTTCACGCACAGGTCTGTGGCAATTGGGGTTTGGGCTACTTTAAAAATATGAGGTCGATATGCAATGAACATCGGTAGATTACGTCTACTGTAATTATTTGGACTAGGGAAGGGCCACAATTCCAACACATCAGCCCCGTTATGTTCTGAATAAAATACATGTATAATTTCTTGAGTGCCAATTGCATCTTACAAATATCAAAAACATTCACGGCAGTCAATTCATTGTGTAAACCTACTGGTCTTCATGGCAATAATGAACGTATTTAGTTTAATGGAGATTATATAACGAAGGGAACTAATTCAGCTTATTCAGTTTACTAGTCAAAATGATTCGGATGTTTTCGCTTTTTTTTCCGAAAAGTAATTTATTCAACATACGGAAAATAAACGCGCGCCACCTGTTATCATAATTTAGTAACTTGCATTCTGCTTACTGCCTGTTGCTAACTGCCGTTGTTAATGACGCTTAGTGGCAAAACCGATTATGACTGGTTTCAGGAATAATGAACACACAAACATTGGATAGTCACCAAGCATGTTGAAACAATCATCAAGTATAACCGATAGAGAACAAGCATGTTGGAACTGTCATGAAGCATGTTAGAATAAACATCACGCATAATGTAAATATTCATCATGAATGATGTAATGTTGCAGCAATCATCAAGTATAAACGAATAGACAACAAGCATGTTGGAATTGTCATAAAGCAAATTAGAATAAGCATCAGTCATAATGTAAATATTCACCACGAATGATGTAACTTTTACCTAAATATCCTTCCATAGACATGTGTTGTTACTAAAGTAGACATAGAGATGTGAGCATTGGGAGTGACCTAATCATACTGTGCTTTAGCAGTATTTCGGAATACCGTTAGTGCCATCGTGGTTACACATTAAAATCCATAGGGCTAGAACGCGAGAACGCGATAGTACGATGGCGACAATGTGACAATACGATGATGACAGGGTGACAATACGATGGCGACAATGCGATAGTACGATGGCGACAATGCGAGAACGCGAATATACGATGACGACAATCAGATAGTGCGATGACGACAGTGCGACAATACGATGGCGACAGTGAGATAGTACGATGGCGACAATACTACAGTTCGATAGTGCGATAATACGATGACGACAGTGCGAAAATACGATGACGACAGTGCGACAATACGATGGCGATAGCCGACAGTGCGATAGTACGATGGTTGCCATTGCGATAACGCGAAAGTATGATGGCGGCAATTCGAAAATGCGATGGCGACAGTGCGACAATACGATGGCGATAATGCGATAGAACGATGGCGACATTGCGATGATACGATATGACTATCGCATTGTCGCCCCCGTACTATCGCACTGCCGCCATTGTATTGTCGCACTGTCGCATTGTCGTCATCGTACTAGCGCATTTTCGCAATCGTACGAACGCATTGTCGCCATCGTATTGTCGCACTGTCGTCATCGTACTTTCGCGTTCTCGCATTCTCGCCCTCTGGATTTTAATGAGTAACCACGGTGGCCCTAACGGTCTTTTGTACAGTAAAGTGCGTACAATCTGGTTTGGAATAACAATTTATATGCCGAAAACAGATGTTGAAAACCCGACTTTGTTTTATAAGTAGTAGTCTAAATATACAATGAGTTTTCCTAGCATTAAATAAACATATTAAAATAAAATTCATGTTCGTATCGGTTGAAGTTCTTGTTAATAGTAGAAGCAAAGTACACAATAAAACGCTGATTGGGCTTACTAATTTGAGGCAAGAAAAAACACATCGCGCTATTATATATAACATATAACGCGCATCCGCAAAGTTCGAGCGCCCGTCTCGGTGCCGTCGTTTCCGGTGAAAGTTTCGCACAGGAGCTACCGAGTTTGGATATGAGACCACGAATCATGGCTTGACTTTATATATCAGTCAGCGTAGAACCTGACCAGACTGCGCGGTTGGACAAGCTAGGATGGACCAACTTTGGCCGCATATGACATAAGACCCATTTTCGCATGACGCGGGTCATCTGACCTTTATAATGTGTATATAGCTTTGAATGGAATTTGCACATAGTTTTTGGCATGGACTTATTGTTATGTTAATGTGTTGCACGCTTTCAAAAGCAGAGGGCATATATAAGATCAATTATACTACGGAGTTCATTTTCTGTTGCCAAAATGAAATGCAATAAAGATTGTTACTCAGCGGTGTGTACAGTATGACAGCGTTGTCTGTCTGCGATGCATTTATACTGGTTCTAAGCTGGCATACTCACCAATTGGACTCAACCATCTGCTCGAACAAGAAATGATAAGTTCTACTAGCATAAACCTTTAATTGTAACTCATTTAAAAAATATTCATGTTATTTATATTATTCAATTTATATTCAAAATTATAATTATTATTTCCTTATTGTATTTTTTCGCATTTAGAAACTATTCGGCTTACGAAACATGAAAATCCCCATTGGAAAACAATCCCCATGGGAGAAAAAAAATCCCATGGGATTTAAAAATCCCATGGGTTTTAAAAATCCCATGGGATTTTTTGTTTTTTTTTAAACACGACTCTAAACGCATTAAAATATCGTAGTTGTTCATCATTTCATAAAATATGATGTTTCTGAAGAAGTTTCATGAATAAATCTCTCAAATAAGAAAAAATCCCATGGGATTTTTTTCTCCCATTTTAAAATGGGATTTTTTTATTACTATATATTTTTATATATAATTGGCATAAAACCAATATACAGTCCTTAAATAACGTTAAAATACTTGCCAAACGCAAAAAAAACACGTTTTTTAAAATGTTCAAAATCCCATGGATTTTTTCTCCCATTTGCAAATTATGGGAGAAAAAAATTCCCATGGGAGAAAAATCCCATGGGAAAATCGAAAATCCCATGGGAAAATGCAAAAATCCCATGGGAACCCCTACTTTGCTCATAATTTCATAGTGAAGAAAACGCGTTTTTTGAGTGAAAATAACCAATTATTAAT
>NW_026273431.1:37500-63846 GCF_020536995.1 Dreissena polymorpha | reverse complement strand
CACTTAAATCTCTGTTTTGTTGTTCTGTGTTCTGTTTAAAAAAAAATACTCATTCGAAATTACACCAATATATAATTATATGAGCAGCGTCATGCCAAAACATTGGGTCTTATGAAACATGCATCAAGCGTAGCGAAACCACATGCAGGAAGTTTTTTAGAAACTACCCTGTCCGCTTTAAAGTCATGCAATATTTTGAGGTCTCATAAATAGAAAGGGTAGCTCCAGACCAGTCTGTGAGAATGCGCAGGCTGGTCTGGTGCTAACCTGGCTGCATATGGCATAAAACCATTTTCACATGACAAAGCTCATCTTTTGGAAGAGAGTTAAAAGTTTTTAAATTATTTATATGATTAAAGTAATACATATGTATTAATTCATATTAATACCAAAGAAAACAGTCAAACCATTTTAATAGGCAATAATATAAACCTTGATTATGGTTTGAAAATGTTGCTTGACAGAATTTGC
Organism: Dreissena polymorpha; assembly: GCF_020536995.1. NCBI lineage: Eukaryota > Metazoa > Mollusca > Bivalvia > Myida > Dreissenidae > Dreissena > Dreissena polymorpha. Next base: position 63,375 of record NW_026273431.1, on the reverse strand, counting down.
AGTTTTCTGTTAATTCATCAGACTAATTTGCATCATGATATATCATATTATCAACAGCTATACTTGCATTGACCAATAAGAATTTATATGCATTTGCATAAAGTGTCATCCCAGATAAGCCTGTGTGACCCCAGAGGCTAATCAGGGTGGACCATACTTTACACCTAGAGTGGCTTTTTCCTAGAAGAGGCTTCCTTTGTTATATCATAAAATCGCAAAGTGTCATTCCCAATAAGCCTGTGTAGACTACAGAGTCTGGGACAACACTTGCAGACAAGCAATAAGCCCTGTTTTCCCAGATTCCCGCTCATTTGACCTTCTCAATGAGGCTGTAGACAATAAAGGCTGCTCCTCTGGCCACAGCAAAGCTCTGCAGAGGTGGTGCTGCATTACCCAGGGAGAAAGCTCCTATGATCACGCTGAAGAACACCTAAAATGAATGCATTCATAGTGAACACATATACATCAATTATTTTTTAATTTGAAACTTGTTTATATGGTCACATTATCTACATTGTTTGATACAGTTTTAATGTGATGATTAAATGATATTGTTAACTGGTAACCGATGTTTAAAATAGAAAAAACTTGTTTTCATTATTATTATTTTTTTAATCAATTCTATCCAACAAATAATACACAATTTAAATGTTAGAAGTGCTTCTATCTCAAAAAAGAAAAAATGTAATGAGAACTCTAAAATTAAAAGCTTATAAATATGGCAAGCATTATGAGGAAAAATCTATCTGTACTTATTATGAGCCTCCCTCTGGGGGTATAAAGTGTCATCCCAGATTAGCCTTTCGATTACACACAGGCTAATCAGGAAGGACACTTATCTTTTAAATTTGATTTTCCTTAAGAAGAGACTTCCTTTAAACAAAAAAAAACACATAGAAATGGAAAGTCTCGTTCCTTATTAGCCTGTGCTAATCTTGCACAAAACTTTAGGCACAGGCATTAGGTCCCATTTTCCAAAGGACAGGCTCACAATATGGAAGTATGACAGCACTGTCACTGGATTCTTACAGTCATCACATTCCCGATGGTGTATTTTTTACTTTCTTCTATCACAAGCTTGCCGCCATACCAGAAGCCAAGCGCATAAGCGCAGAACACAACCATCCAGACCAATCCTGTTGATGCTCCGCCTACAAAGCCCTTCCTGACGCCCTTGTCCGGGCTGCCAATAGGTTTCTCTCATACCTGAATCAGGGATAAGATTTTCTGATACACCTTAAGACGGTTAACGCATTCCACCCCCTTAAATAATCACCAAAACTGTTTATTTTTAAAAAGATTCTCACTAAAATAATAACAATTTGAGCTTCCCCCTGGGAAAACAAGGTTAAAAGCGTGTGCGTTAAGTGTCGTTCCTGATAAGCCTGTGCAGACATCACAGGCTAATTAAAAAACAACACTTTATGCCTAAACTGGATTTTTGCTAAGAAAAGAAATCCTTTAAACAGAAAATACAATTAAAACGGAATTTATTGTCCGCAAACTGCACAGGCTTATCTGTGATGAAACTTGACATACATGTATAAAGTTTAGTTTTCTAAGGCTTATCTTCAAATTAACTTGAATTGAGCAGTTAAGAAAACAAGTAAAAGAATTTCTGAATTAATGTAACAAACTGCAGCAATAAACGATTTACCTTCAGAGATTTATTTGAAACATCTCAAGAAAGGAACCTTACAAAAATCACCCAAACTGTTCATTTTTGAAATAGCAAGCAAAACTTAATTACGTTCTGTACAACTATTTCTTATTCTTATTTTCTTTTTCAATCAAATAGACTATCAATTAAAATAAACCCTTGGCCATGTTGTTCACATTTTGTTTATGTTTTTTTTTATTGATTCTGGTCATTATGTTCTATGACCAAGACTGAGATCCTCTAATAATTTTTAATTGCACATTTTCTAAACTCACATTGGTTAAATGGCAAGTGCAAGTGTGGAGGACTTAATTTTTCAAAAGCTGTGATTCCAATGAAAACAACATTTTTGAGTGCGCCCAGGAGGTAAAAACATTGTCATTAATACAGAAATGACCAGTAACGTGGATATCCGATTTGCTTCCAATTCAGAAGTGCATAATAAGTATTTAAACGACAGTAGTGTTTCTTTTAGGAACTGTCAAAATTCAAGTCTTTTGTTGTTATTACTATTTCTATTATAACTAATAATTACACATTACAAATCTAACACTGATATACATGTAGATCAGACGATTAATACAGGATTAAAGTCTTAATACACCGTTCAGATGTACAGCCGTCTGTACAAATGGGTCCAGTAGCTAACATCCTTCAAAGACATGATAAAACAGACTTTGTCAGCTGAATGGTAATAAAGGAACCTATACAAATGGCGTGCACACATGCAAGATTTCGTCTGAAAACAGCTATTCATGTTCTTGTTTTTTCAGCATGCTTTATAGATACAGCAAATAAAAGTAATGTATGGTAAGCTCGTTTAGTGATGCGCCTTCTAATCTTAAGGTCTAAGTCTTTAGCGAATAATTTTCTTTACTTTTCAAAAAAGATTGAAGAAAAGCATAGCAAAAGAGCTTTATCAATAGACATATAAATATCCAACTGAAATGGAATGATATATTAGTGTTAGTACTACGAATGGACTGAGGATAAGGTTTTTGTTGTTTGGTACTTGTCTGTATGATTTTAAACATATTTGAAGAGTATAATATATATACAATGGAGTAAATGTCTTGGTAGTTTCGTTGACAAACTTACACTAAAACTGTATGCCCAGGGCTAGGCACGGTATATGTAATGACATAGTTAAGTGACCGCAGCTTTTTACATGTACATGCAGCATTACGTCGTGTTAGTATTCTTACACATTAAACATTATTGAGATTAGTTCATCTTAGGAAAAATTATTAAAATCATGGTATTTTTATCAACTATAACGAACGTTTGAGCAAAAAAGTGGTGTTTACCATTCAGCGGTTAAGAGAAATTATTGATTTTACTATCTTTAAAAATATGTCAGCTTTTGTTTGTACCTACCGCGCGTGCTCAAATATCGGAAAACCCCAGACTGGAGACATCCAAATAACAACTATTTGCTCTGGCATAAAATTCTAGGCCGCTCATGATAGGATGGTGTCAATATCAACAATAATACATTATTTCACAAGTTAACAATATTTTATATAGGAATAGGTGGTTCTCCTCTACTGAATATGGCTACTTTTGGAGATAATCAGTTTTGGAGGGAAGCCATCCTATAATTGGCACATTAAAAAAAAAAAATCATTTAAAAAATTTTCATTCTTAAGATTGCATTTAGATGCTTTGGGTCTGCTCCGACAAAAGCGATCTGAAGCTGAATTGACCCGAAGCGGAATTATGGAGATAAGTATATACATGGAGTATATACAAGGAGAATGGACAGTACATATAAAGATATATACATATCTATATATATATATATATATATATATACTGAAGAGTATAATACACAGTTTATATGGAGATATATATATATACTCAGCAGTATAATACATGGAGATTGGACAGTATATATTATGGAGCTATAAATTTACTGAGGAGTATTGATATTTTCAATTGAAATTGGATAGTATATATGGAGATAGGAAAATTGATGGTATATATGGAGATATACATATGCAAAATAGAAGTAATAAATTGTTATTACTTTAGGAAAACGTGACACCATCCTGTCATTGATGAACTCTTGAAAACCAGTGGAATTCTAACTTATCTTTTACTGCGGTCAATAAATGCCAAATGTTTCACTCAATTACCAAAACTTGTAATTGAACAGTATTGATACAAAAATCAATAAATGATTTTTTATTTGTGTGTTGTGATTTCCTAATTTTTCATTTATGTCTTAAAATAATAGATCTTATTATCAAATCAAAACCATACATGAATATTCGGATGGTAATGAAAATGTTGAAAAGGGTGAGGTTAATATGAGTGTGAATATTGTGGTCATAAGAAAGTTTCCTCAAATTTCCTTTAACATGTTTAAACTTTTTCGTTTCAATGTTCTCAATTTTTTTTTTGCATTTTGTTTCTTAAAGAAAGTGGAAATAAAATATATGAAAACCTTAAATGTGATTTTTGATCCATAATACCCATTTTCCCAGCCACTGCCCCATATTAGCAAACTCTTCTATTTTGCCCTTAAAGCCACAAGAATTATAAACTGGTTTAATTAGTCCGCAGGGGCTAATCAGAGGTGACAGTTTCCACCTTAACTGGATTTTTGCTTACAAAAGACTTTATACAAAGTGTCATCCCTGACTAGCCTGTTCAGTCCATTAAGCAAGTTTTTCTAAAGTGAAGCTCAAAAACGTAACAATGTAAGCACTTGACAACTCTGTATATTCCAGCATACCTCTTGCATTCCTTCTCTTCTCCTCCAAATGCTAGAACGGTCCTTATGGCCCCTAAAACCTCCTCAGCTATGGCCCCTGCCTTGGCATAGGCCTTCAATTCAGCCCCTGATGCCTTGCCTACCAACTAACATTTAAAGAAGGAGAAAAACGAGTGAATTACACCACATATATATTTTGGCCGTGCTCTGTAAAAAGGGGTTTAATGCATGTGCATAAAGTGCCGTCCCAGATTAGGCCACACTTTCCGCTTTAATGATAATTTTCATTTAAACAAAGTCTCTTCTTAGCAAACATCAAGTGCAGGCGGAGAGTGCGGTCCCTGATTAGCCTATGGACTGGAAACAACACTTTACGCACATGCATTAAACACCGATTCATCGAGCACGACTCATGCTTTTTGTCCATACTGATATTCTTTGACTGGGATCATTCGGCAGCTTAACCTCATTGTATGTACATGAAACACACACATAAATTGTTTGCTTTCAAATCATTACAAACTGTTACCACTCAACTTATTTTAAAACTGTTTTAATTTCATTTATTAAATGAAAATCTGTAAAAAGAAATAATAATAATTTGCATCGAATTCATTATACAAAGGTTTGGGAATGGACTTAAGCCTCCAAATATGAAAAACATAGCATCCGAAACCAAATTTTTGGGATAACTCTCATGTGATGTAAATGATAGGGGAATAACTCAATTAGTTTTCTTTAAGTACCATGGTCAAGGCAAAGCAGGCTTCATGCCTTAGAATAAAGTAATGTCCCAGATTAACCTGTGCAGTCGAAAACACCTTCGGCTTGTATTGAGTTTTTCATTTCAAGGACGTCTCTTCTAAACTAAAATCCAGTCAAGGCTGAAATTGTCGTTCCTGATTAGCTTATGTGGACTGCTTGATTCATTACAAAGTTATTAATCCAACACAAACATATATTTTTACTTGCAATAGAGTCTGCTTTAGTCTCGGCTTCGACTATAACATTTAAGCAATTGACATGGCTTCCTCACATTGCACTTCATCTCAATATGATCATCATATGCGCCATGTTGGGCTTAATTCATGTGCATAAAGTGTCATCTAAGATTAGCCTGTGCAGTCGGCACAGGCTAATCAGGGACAACACTTTGCCCCTAAACTTGATTTTCAGTAAGGAGGGACTTCCTTGAAACTAAAAATACCATAACAGCTGAAAGTATTGTCCCTGATTAGCCTGTGCAGACTGCACAGGCTAATCTGGGACGACACTACGCACATGCATTTAGCCCAGTTTTCTCAGAACGCTGCTAAATATAATCATCATATGTGCCTATTTACTTTATGTCCCTTCATGCACATAAAGTCAAAGGCCAGACACAAATCTGTATTTTCACTTCAAGCATATAAATTACATACGTAAACTTTTTTCAATGTTCAGTTAAACACATCTTACTTTTGGCCTTCGACCTTTCCAGTTCAGTAGCATAGTGAAAATGCTATAAGCAACCAATATTAAACAAGAACAGCCTGCTAAGTACTCGCAGTCTGTTCAGGCCTAATGCTGATTACTGCTCATCAGTATCAAAGGGTTGGGCATGAAGCCTTCAAAACTTTAATCTAGTAAGAAAGGTTTATTTTATTTGATACTCAAAGGGACTAAAAAGGGTCAAAAAGTGTTTCTGAGTGGTAAGGGTTAAACATATATCACCATTGGCCTTTAACGCACCAAGAACAGTATGGAAACCTTGGACAGGATAATCAGGAACAACATTTTCTGTTTTATATTATTTTTTTGTTTAAAGGATGTCTCTTTAAAAAGAAAATCCTGTGTAGGCGGAAAGAGTCGTCTCTTATAAGCCTGTGCGGACTGCACAGGCAAATCTGGGACGGCACGTAACCCACATGCATTAAGTTGGTTACCTTGGTCATGATGACCGCACACAGCGCAAGGAGTGGGCTGATGGACAGGATGACCAGTGTCAGTTTCCAGCCATGAACAAACCCCACAATCACCCCTGCCAGGAACGCACAGAACCATTGCATGAACTGGCCCAGCTTGTCACCGATACCGTCCTGAATCTTCGAGATGTCACTAAAATGTATGCAAAACTATGTTGGAAAATGATATTGAAGAAATTTATTACACATCTGTGTTGTTTTTATGTGCCATTTTGCATTTAATCTAATTTGTACTTACAACATCATTTCTATTTTTGTTACATGGTTTATAAACGGACATTTAAGGTCAAACCTAATCATAAAATGCTTCTTATCTAATTATCATTTTACCACAACATTGATGCCATGACCAGTATGTTACAATCACTACACACAGTCATACATGCTTCTAAAATATGATAAGACAGCTGGGAACAAAATGTCTGCTATGAAATTAATGTACATTATACACAAAATAATTTTAGTAATTTGACATTCTTAACTTCTCATGAATAAAAAAAAATGTATTGCAGAATAAACAAGATCACCGCATAACAGGTGCCAATGCTCGGCTGCGGGTGCAGTTTTGAATAAATGAAAGCTTGTCTGAATTTTTTTTTTTAGAGGTCACAGTGACCTTGACCTTTGACCTTGTGACCCAAAAATGGGTGTGGCATGTAGAACTCATCAAGGTGCAGCTACATATGAAGTTTCAAAGTTGTAGGTGAAAGTACTTTGATTTAAGAGCCAATGTTCAAAACCTTAACAAAATGTTAAGGTTTTAGCACGATGACGGACGACAGTGGACGACAAGCTAGCTATGACAATACATTGGGTTTTCTCCAAAAAAGGCCGAGCTAAAAATGATATAAAATACATATGTGCTGTCTGATCACAAATAAGCAATTATTGAAGTGTCAAATATTGTTCCAGCACTGGATCAAAACACATATACCCATACACTGATGTAATGGTTTGAATTTGTTATATTTGTTGTAAAAATTGTCTGCAAGCCAAAAACAGGGTTTGTGCATATTACAACATTCATATTGGAACATAAATGCAGTAGGTGCACATCCATACTTTGTTATTCTAGAATTTAGCTCTCCTGATTCGTGAACGTCAAACCAGCCAATGTTCTGACGTAGAATGTTCTGGTAGAAGCTCTTTCGTATCCGGTGTGTCTGTCTTTCAGAGGCCAACATCCAGCAGGTAACTTGCAGATAACCAAGGACCAGTACTCCAATGCCAATACCTAAGGTACAACAAATACTCGTTTATCATTTTAGCCACGCTCTAAGAAAACTGGGTTTAATGCATTTGTTAAGTGACATCTCAGATGCAGTCCTCACATGTTAATAAGGAAAGAATTTTTTTTATTTGTATATGTTTTTTTCATTTGAAGCAAAACCATTCTTAACAACAATCCTCTTTAGGCAGAATGTGTTATCCCTGATTAGCCTGTGCAGATTGCACATGCATTAAGCCCCATGTTACCAGAGCTCGGCTCATTTCTACATAGTTCATACATAACTTGCAGTCTTATGAATTGGCATCAAATTTCCAATCTTTTATATAAATGCCATGATCTGATCTAAAAGATGCCACATAAACAAGGCAATTTACAATACCACACATTAGCCCACCAACGCACTTTATTGATGTCATATTGTTGTTGTTGTTGTTGTTTTACATCTTTGCATGAGTTGAGTATTTTTATTGCATGTTTTTTTCCCATATCTGTTTATGGTAGTTCAAATATTATATTGATCTCACTTCCATTTAACGTAAGTCTATACCTCATTCTACACACAGTAACTAGCAGTGTAACTTACACTATCTTTTACTGTAATTTAATTTAACTAAATCATGAACATTGACCATACTTGAACATGATTTCCAAATTAAGGCCTAAATATCAAAGCAGAAAAATTGATAAGTAAAGGCTATCTAATAATTTAAGTTGTTTATATTTACTGTTTAATTACAAACTTAATTCATACAAATGTTTGCCATTTACCTAGCTAAAGTATTTTTTAATAACGGCATAATGAAGATTTTAGTTTCATTTATTTCTTAAACAATAGCAACCACAAATTAGTTACAAAAAAAAAACTGAAATAACTTTGAAAATCACCATAAGGCATTAATCTATAAACAGAGATTCATCAACATGGTTTACAAACTTTTTACATTTTCAAAGGATTAAGAAGTTAGTTTCCATAAATCTCTGTAACCATAACTACTACATTGTATGCCTGACAAAACAAGTGAAAAAAACATGTTCATTCCCCATATTTCTCTTGGTCCACATACTGAGCTTAGCCAAAGTTATGTTTCAGTTTCCCAGATCCAGAATTTTGGGACCAACATCGAGACAAAAATGAAAAATAACATAAATGTTCCTAAAAAGGCCCTCTATCCAAATGCTGAGCTTCATAAACCTAGCTTAAGTAATTTTTGAGTTGTTGCATTGTCTAGATTTCAAGTTCCAAATATTTATCTACCAATAGCAACCACATTTTTTTTGACAAAAACTAAAATAATGTACAAATACCACATATGGCCCTCTATCAACATACTGAGTTTCATCAACCTAGCTCGAGTACTGTTTGAGTTATCACAGGATCCAGATTTTTTTCGAAGGACAAAGACCCACAAACAGACAGATAAAACTGAATTAACGTACATATTCCGAATATATTGCCCTCTATTCACATGGATTCTACATCAATATTTCACCCTGTCTTACATACTTGTCAAGTAAACTCAGGATCCATATTTTGTATATTCCTCATTCTGTGATTTATCCAGATACCAAGTTTCCTCAATGTAGCTTATATACTTTTGAGTTATCACACAATTAAGATACAGACAGACACACATAATGACTGACACAGACAAACGGTGGCTAAACCTAAAGTCCCTTCACGTTACATGGGGGACTATGTTTGTATTTTCTTGTTTATTATATGAAATACAAGAATCATTACCAAACCAATAGTAAACAAGCAAATGCATTGAATTGATATCCCCCGCCAAAAATTTTTGTTTATGGCTGGGTGTAGAACTGAAAGAAATGGTATAAGTGGAGGGTTGTGCCTTTTGTCAATTAGCAGTTCCACAAAATGCTTCTGGACACAAAAAATTTCTGGCCAGATGGACAACGCCAAAAGAATCTCATCCAGATAAAAGGACGGATGGACAACGTCAAAACAATATCCTCCTCTAGATAAACTTATGAGAGAAAGAAGGACAGACAAGTCAGCAACTATATGCTCTCCCTTGTTGGAGCACAAAATCTCTAACCTGTAATTTCTAAGTACAAAGATGTACACATAATTCTGGAAAAACTGCTGGTCAGCTTAGGGGTTAAGCGTACGACCTTACGTGAAGTATTTGTGTAACCTTGACCCTTGATGTGAATCATGACCTTACATGAAGTATATTGTGTGACGTTGACATTAACTCTAGACATGAACCTTGACCTTAACCCTAGTCATGAATCTTACATATGACACACAGCAAGGAAGAAGATGAACAAGAATTATTGAAGGTTATTACAGAATCCACTGATGCATAGTAAAATAATGGGTAAATACATATTTCTACAAATGTGTGACCTTTGAGGTGTGACATTGACTTTGGTCAAATACACATAGGTATTGCACTGAATGATAATTGAGAACAATTACATCAGGACATTTTGAGAATCCATTTGAGTATGGTAGAATCCTTACCAAATAAGGCATATTTAACCAAAATGTTTGATTTTGACCTTTGTGTGTGACTTTGACCATGACCCTAGCAACCTGGATCTTACACTCAACCAGAGAATGGAGAACAATAGTGGACAGTTATTACCGAATCCCTTGATGCATAGTAAAGGAAGGACTAAATAATGAATAATTCATCAAATTTGTGACCTTTGACCTAAATGTGTGACATTGACCTTAGCCCCTAGGATTATGGGTGTTGAATGTGAAGCACCCCCAGATGATTGAGAACAACTATGGCAAGTTTCATGACTATGGCTCATGTGTTAATGAGATAACGCTCTAAGCTTATATTAAAAAGCATTTTTTCAAGATACAAAGGGCCATAACTCCGTTATTAACAGATGATATACAATGCCATTTAAGGTGCATCATCCTCTTATCCATATATATACTCATACCAAGTTTCAATGAAATCTGCCAAAGCAATTTCAAGATATGGCTCTGGTCACAAAAGTGTCGGACGGACAGAAAGACATCGGAAAGATGGATGGACGAATGAGAAAGACGGATGGAAAACACCAAAACAATATCCCTCCGCCTATGGCGGAAGATAATTAACCCTTTACCACTTAGACTTAGTATTCTGACGCATTTGTGGTCCCTTACTAAGTTAAATTGAATTAAAGACTGTTCTTACTAAATTAAAGTTTTAAAGACTTCATTTCCAACCCTCAGTAATTGATGAGCAGCAAACAGCATAAAACGTGAACAGACTGCAAGTTATTCACAGGCTGTTCATTTGCTGGTTGCATAAACCATTTTCACTTTGCTTATTATGGGGGAAAGGGTTAAACCTTTTGAGTAAGGTATACTTGCCTATAAAGTACAGAGCAAAGGTCTGCATAGTGTCCAGAAGTTGATTCTGTATCTCATTCTGCATGTCGGCAAAGTTCACAGCTTCTGTACAGTTGTTGGTCAAATTTTGTGTGTAGGCCAATATGGGGCCATAGAAGGGCCTATAAAAAACACAACATAAAAGATAATAAAACAGGCTGAACGAGACACGAGTCAAAAGGACACAGATTTCCCCACATTCCACTTTGCCTAATTACTCCACACATTTATACACAAAAAATTACAATAGCTTCTATGTTTATTTTCTCTAAGAATTTTGTTTGTTAGACACTAATGTAATGTTTATTTGCAAGACATTTTTTAGTTTACAGATTTTGCATGGTCTGTAATTATTATTCCTTTGAGCTGTGAAAAGGTTCAATGCACGTACATAAAATGTCATCCCAGATAAGCCTGTGCAGTTTTTTAAAAGAAAAATATAAAAGCAGAAAGTTTAATCACTGATAAGCCTGAGCGGACTGCACAGGCTAATCTGGAATTACACTTTACACACATGCATTTCATCCCTTTTTCACAAAGCTCAGCCCATTTAATTACTGTAGGTAAAACAATTTACACATACACAAGGCTTTCAGGATTGGAGAACACGCCTTCCATTGTCAGATTGAAAGCAGACAGCCCCCCGCATTTATCTACAATAGCCAGGCTGTTGGAATATTTTGCATTGCCCACAAAGAGGTCAATCATCGCTCCAAACACGATGATCATCAATGGAAATGCTGACCCATGGCACGCTGCCGCCATGGTTCCCACGATCATGAGAAAAACATCAAGGCATGTGGAGTATTTGAACTGAAAACAAGGTTAACTGATATTTTACTATTTTACAGAAAGATACGCATTTTGACCTGTTTGTGGTCCGTTAGAAATTCAAATAAAATTTAAGATATGTCTAACTAGATTTAAGTTTAAAAGGCTTCAAGGTTCTGATGGGCAGCTAACAACATACAACCTGAATAGTCTGTGAGTTACTTGCAGGCGTTTTGGTTTTATACTGTTTGCATATAACCATTTTCACTTTGCTTGTGACTAAGAATAACACTGATTTCTTATAGCAAGTAACATGTTTGACATTAGGCAACATAACTTTATTTTGTACTATTCATCCATAATTCAACTCCTTTGAAACTGATTTGTTTTGCAGAAATTATACTGTATAAATTACTACAGAATCATTTTGTTTAATAACGTACAATTTCAAAGGTTCCGACAAGTTCCTGTTTTTCTTCTGTTTTCTTTGTTTTATCGTCTTTTGATCCTCTATCACTGGACACATCGTGCTCATTCTTTGTGCCATTTATTTTTAACTCAATTGTATCGGAGGGAGAGACTCTTCCTGAAACAATAACAATTCCTAAATTTGCACAGCGTTGTGTTAAAATGGGTCTTATGCCCTATGGGACAAGCGTAGCATCGACGCAGTCCTATCAAGAGTTAATCTAAATGCTGACGAGACCATATAAGTTTGCGGGACTTTATCCTTTTTCTACTCAGAAGCAAAGTCAAAATGGCTACGTGCAAACAGCATAAAACCAGAACAGCCTGCGAGTAACTTGCAGGCTATTCTGGTTTTATGCTGTCTGCATATAGCCATTTTTACTTTGCTTCTGAGTGGGAAAGGGTAAAGAGGTTGACCATAACAGGCAATCACCGTGCTGACAAAGGGCAAAGATTCAGAAAAAAAACATCATAGTGCCAGTAAATATAGAATTTTTCTGACATTTTCAATTTCAATTGATAAATATTGGCTATTGTCATCACCATGTCATGGCTCTGTTAATTTGATTGTTGACAAAATTATTAATCAGCCTATCACTACTAAATAAAAGATTTTTCTACGAATGTATTACCTTCTTGTGAAGTAGGTACAGCAGTATATTTAGTTGCCATGACTATTGTAATGATTTCCAATATATGGGATGATCAATTGCAATGAGATAGTTTAAATCACAAAATGAACATTACAATAACCATGGAAACTCCACTTCAAAGAAAGCAATGTCAGTAGGGATTTTAACGTAAGAAGAATCCTGAATTTTGTATGCAAGCATTAAGCAATTTTCACACTTTTTGCTCCTGCTAAATACATCTCCTTTTTCTGCTCATAAGTATATTTCATATAATAAAAAATATGTTCAATTATTTCAGTAATTTTACCCCTGAAAATTACATCTGACCACTAAAGTTTTAAAGGACATGGTCATTTGACACGAGGTTTTCACAATCTATTGAAATCGTTGGCCAGAGTTGAATCACTTTAACAAAATGTATCCATGAGCACTAATTTATGCTTTCATCATTGAACGTGGCAACATCCTGTTGCATAAAAAGCACTTTTATTGAAATAAAAAATCACAGTGCAATCACAGTAATTGATATTGATTGTTCCATGTCCCAATGCCTGACCTTAAAGTTAATTATTTCTAACAATATAAACAGATAATAAATCCTTTCTGTACACCAGTTCATAACACATGTGAGGACAGATTATTCAGCTTGTCACATATTGCCCAAAGGCAAACATAAAAGATGCATTAGCCACTAAACGTGCAACAAATTTCAAGTCATAAGAATCACATTTTAAGCCGCATTACAAACAGATGTTTCATGGTTATTAAAACATCGAGCTCAAAATCTTCTATTTAGGAGTGCTGTATCGGAAGAAGATGATTTCTGGACAAGCAAATATTGACATTGTCATCTTGTTTTGTGGAATATTGCAATGTTTGATTGTATGGGAGGATGGATGAATTGACTTAATGGATATAATGTTTATCTACAGTGTGTGTTGTTTGTGTGAACACAAAAGAAAGGAAACTTTATAGAGTGTAAGACAAAAAAACACACCTATTAGCTTATAAATAGGCTTTGACTGGCAGATTATAAAGAATTGTTTTTGTGAAAGAAGAGTAGTAATATTAACATTTTTCAAATGCAAAACACAGGATATGGAAGTGTTTTATTTAAGGTCATTGACATTCAGTATTTTACATGTATCATCATTGTTTAAGATAAAGCCTGTGCTAATATCACTTATTGCACCATGAATCACAGTGAAATTGATGTAACATATCAACCATTTCATACAAATAACAACAAAGAGGATGCAAATTCAAAATGGAGTTTATCTCCCTTTAGAGCAATATTACTCCCATGTACAGGTAAGAACTCATATCTAGCCCTTGTTAAATTGTATGTTATGACCTGATGACCTAGTTCTGTACTTCATGTTTACCACTTTAAAACACAGATATGTCCAGTGACATAGTGTTTGACCTCACTTGACCCAGATTCGATTTTGGCCTAGATATTGTCAAGATAGTCATTCAAACTAAGTTTCATTATTATACATTGAGTTGCGTTCTGAGAAAACTGGGCATAATGCAGTCCGCACAGACTAATCTGGGACGACACTTTACGCACATGCATTAAGCCCAGTTTTCTCAGAACACAGCCCCATTGATTAATACAAGGTTTCTCTAGTGGAAACAAGTGTTTTTGAAAATTTGACACAGTGGTCTTTTTTTTAATCCAACTGAACCAGATTTGATCTTGGCTTACTTATTGTCAAAATAAATATCTTGGCAACATATTTATTACAAAGTTCAATATCTTTTACAGAATCTTATATTTATAGTATTTGCCATATTCATTCGATCCATGAAGAGTTTAGGATACTGTAATGCACTCCATTTGGTACAATATACTACAGTAGCAATACGATCTAATAATGTTGATATCCAATACAAGTCATGTTAACAAAATGGTTTACAAGTGGGCCGGGTTTCCATGTCTCCGCGTCCACGTTCCGTGTCCGTGTGTCCTTGTCCGCGAAAAAACGAACTGGTTGAAATCTGTTGGAGTGTTTCCATGTATCCGCGTTCCGCGTCCGCATTTTTCGTCCGCGTATTGTGTCCGTGAAAAATCGCTCTGTGAGCGTTTTTTCACGGACGCGGACTCAGTGCACGGGCGAAAGTGAACATGAATGGTCGACTTTCAAGCATAAATATTAGTGAAAAAATATTATATTTAGTAAGGGATCGACCTGAAATATACAACCAATGTATGAAAGAATACAAAGACAAAGACATTACATCAAACATTGCGAATATATATCGTCTGCATATTGTACACTCTATAATCGCTTTTCAAAAGACACAGTTTATATTTCAAACAAGATATAACGCTAAAAGAAGTCGTTATTTATGTTCGTTTTTGTCTATGCAGGTTCACATACAAGTTTTGAAGTCTGTAAAACGAATAATCAGTAATGTTTATCAATATTACTTTGCTAATTGTCATTAATTCAGCCTGTCCAGAGTGGCTTACCGGCTAGTTTTAGCTTTCTGTACTGTGGTGTTGGAGAAATTAGCTGAAAGCGGTATGGAACAAGGAGATAATTAGGACTTTTTTTTATACCTTTGGTTATAACAATATTAAAATATTTTGTTAATAATTATTAATAACTTACCAAGTTCCTGAACTCTTTATCGTTAAGCTCTTATTCTCTAACAAGATGGAAATATATGTACCGTAAATTTGACGGTTTCTTATGATGGCACGTGTCCAGTACCTATGTCTGCGTTTCCGTCTACTAACATGCAGTGCTGCCGCAGCAGTCATCATAAAAAATGTTTGCTCTTCTAATAACGACATCTTAATCCAAGTACCACCACGTTTGGAATGAGCTTTTTACATGTAAAGGCTTAAATAATAAGCGGATGCATGGAAACGATACTCCGTGTCCGTATACGGAACGCGGACACGGATGCATGGAAACCCGGCCTTACTTAAAATTAACATTCTTCTGTTTAATTTTAGATTTGGAGAAAAAAATGGGTAATCTGGCATATTTCATCCAAAAAGAAAGAATTTGCACATTCAACAGACATCGGCTGGCCAACATTCCAGGTACAGGTAAGATATTCTAAATGTTTCAGGATCTTCTTTGTCTAAGACACAAATATTTCCTATATATACACAACTGGTATTTTGCATTTATACAAAGGTGCAACACGGAAGGAAGTATGTTGAAGATATTTGTTTATTTCTGTGTTATATTTGATTGTAATGTTACAAACATCTTGCATTCTTTTAGGGTAAAACTGCATTTTATCAACAACAGGAAAGCAGTTTGATGCCCAAGGTGAAGACACAATGAACTATCAAAGTATGTACAATTTTTTTTTAATTATGCCTAAAACAAAGCAATAAACAATATTAACAAAGCTAGCAGAAATAACAAAAAGTTAGAATTCCAACAAATGAATACAAACAATTTTTTTCAACATGAAATAAATGCGCATTAAAATGTGTTGCGCACAAACCTAGTCATTACCTTTTCCATTCACATCCATGACTAAATTTTGTTAGAATCACTAATTTTCTGAGCATAACATTTATATAATGTTCCAGAAACTATTCAACCCTACGAAGTGGTTATATGCTCTTAACGTTTATCAACAGGGGTATTTAGTTTACAAAACACAACTGTCTGTATAATAGCAGATTAAAATTCTCTACAGCTTGAATATCACATTTATTTCCATATGAAAGGAAGTGCATAAGATCTCCTTTTTAAAAAGCCTGCAGAGCTTTTATAGACCACTCCAGGTGATGATATATTATCAGGTACACATTAAACACTTAAACCTTATATGGTAAAGACAAACCAGAAACAGACTATAGATGTTGTAATACTGGAAGCTATTGACTAATGAACTGGCTATTATTTGTAAATTTAATACCACAACAGATAGTTAGGTTATACATAAATGGTGTTAAAATTCTTTATTTTTATTGGTCCAGTCATGTCAGCTGTGAAATACCTGTACTTGTTGCTATTTATACAGATTAGTAAATGTATTGACTAGAAAACAGTGGGGAGGGGGGGGGGGGGGAAGGATTTACATCATTCACCAGGGAAAGTCAACCTACCTTCCCATATTAATTACATAAGTTATGGTAGGTGCCTTTTTCCAAATATTTGGGAAAAAGGTCACCATAGCTTATGTAATAAATTAGCTCTATTTCCACAGTATACAGGTAGAATTTGTATGGCAAAGTCAACTTAACCAATTATTACACAGGTTGAAAATCTGCATGAGCTATTACTATCATACATATATATGTAATGTATTTTTGTATAAGTACATACCAAAAAAGTCTTGCCTGATTAATAATTTTGTTAATAGGAGTGAAATAAGTATATAAATAGTTCAGAAAAAATGGGGTAAAAATAAAGAAGGTTCACAACTTGGAATCCCTGAGAAGCCTTATTTGACTGATTTATTTTCCTTTATTTTGATTTTAGGTGCACAATACCGTAACAACATGAAATATGTGAAGAATGAACAGAGTAAAAATCTACATTAAATATTACAGCTTTGATACCTTAATTCAATGTAAGATTATTGCGAAGAAAATAAAAACAAATAATATCAACAAACACTTGAAATACAGATACACATGTTTGGTGAACCAGTTTAAGACTACAAAATATTGCAGACATCATAATTATGCAAATTAAGTGAAAGAGAGTTATGTCAATGTTTCAAAGGTAGGTCTTAAGGTTTAGCACAACACAATTCTGAAGCCAAAGACAAAATGGTTGTTAAATAAAAACAATAGCTCAGGGCTCCAGATAAGGTTTTGTGAAATTCTTAAATTACTACCAGATTTTCAAAAAGAATTCTTTACTCTGAAATTTTATTCTTAACGTTACTACTAAGTTTTGGAAAATAATTTTTTATAAATGACCTAAAAATAAATAATAATGGTTATTTTTATGCAAAAAAAATCAAAATTATTTTTCAAATACCTTCATATGCCCAAACAGTGCTTAGATTGCATGCCTTAGATGAATTTTTACATATTTCACAATTAAAACGGGTCTCCCCTTCAATCTTTTCACCGATTAGCCACGGGACTTGTCCCTTCCACTCGTTCAATGTTTTTTTTTTTGTTTAAATTTGGACCCGTCGTGTCGCGGTTTTGACTGTGTCGGAAACTGAACATTCAACATCGTATAAGATCATTTCTATAATGTCTTTCTAAACATTTAACTTCGGCTCATTTTGCGTACAATATGTTAAAAGCGTGTTTTTGGACGCTTTGCAGTTTTTTAGGACGCTCTCTGGGCGCGGCCATTGTTTTTTGACAGATAAACTGTATACGCCGCTTTTATTGGAAAAAATGCGCTTTGTTAAACAAACCCGATAACATTTCTATATAAGCACCGCAAAGATCTTTAATACGCAAAAAGAACTCAATAAAAATCGATACAAACAGATGTAAAAGTAATATTCGTAACTTGATTTTGTAATTCTTAATGGTACGACAAGATTTTAAAATAAATACGTAACAGACTTAAAAATAATTCGTAATTACGAAAATACGACCCTTATCTGGAGCTCTGATAGCTGTTTCAATAAATTCCTCTAGGATAACTGGGCTTAATGCATGTGCATAAAGTGTTGTCCCAGATTTGCCTATGCAGTCCACACAGGCTTATCACAGAGGGGGTAATAACGTGATTATCAAGATGGTGACGTCCATGCCAAGGCAGGTATTTTTCGTTGTTTTATACCCTTTATCACTTGTATTTAGTTGTTAAATTCCGCTCACTTTTCAGCCATATTAGCAAGAAAGTAAATGGCGTTTATTTCATGGTTAAACTTTCTCTATATTTAGACTTTACTCGCTGCAAAATTTCTTAGCAGGATGACCTAATTTGGGCTCAAATAAGAAAATTTGCTGAGAGTAAAGTCGAGATATAAAGCTAATTTAAATATGAAATAAACACTGAACGCCTTTTTACTGATATGGCTGGAAAGTGAGCGTCATTAAAAAAATAAACAAAAGTAATAAAGGGTATAAAACGGCGAAAAATAACTGTCTCTGCATGGATGTCAACATCTTGACTATCACGTGATTACCCTCTCAGGACTACATTTTCCGTCTTAACTGGTTCTTCATTATGAAGAGACTTCTTTTAAACAAACAAATGCAATAAAACCACAAAGTGCTGTTCCTGATTTTAAGCCTCTGAGTATCAACAGGCTTATCTGCAATGACACTTTACGAACATGCATTAAGGCCAGTTTTCCCAAAGCAAGGCTCAAATCTATACCACACGACACATGTCTAATTTATACAAATGATACATCTATCTAAATTACATGGCCATAAACTTATGTTTACTGTAGAAGTAACCTAATGCTCTTATTAGTTTTACCACTTAACCTTTAAAGTAAGTCTATTCAAGACACTTTTATTGTATCATATGAAAATCAAAATCTTTTTTCCCAATTCACTACAGGAATGAACAAAATATAACAATGTGTTATACAATAAAACCAAACACAATGTAGCTAAAGGAGAGGTTTAGTGCAGTTTTGTTCCTATCGGGTTACAATGTAGGACTTAACAACTGGATTATAAAGTTTCTATAACGTATCATACTGTATGTTATTGGTTTAGAACTTAAAGCACTCGTGGCCATATATGGATATAAAAATAGAGCATTGCAAACGACCTATCCCTGTTAAAAACATGACTGAACCAAATACGTGACACACCCAACTAGTTTATGATGAAAATAAGCATGTTACATGCACCATTTAACACTACATTTAGACATTGTGCCCTTTCATTTAATTTAACATACCAATATTAACATAAATATTTTAAGACCATCATTATGACTTTGAAAAAAGAGAAAGACAAACTATGGGGTTTTGTTTCAATTTACTCACAAAATCCAATTTCCCAGGAACACTTATGTTCAAAGTCTTGAATCAGACATGATAAAAAAAATCCATGACTTGTGGATTCATCTTTAATGCCAGATTTTATGAATCCATGATTGTAAATGAAATTAAATGAATCTACAGTACATAATTATAAAGAAAACTTGGTTGTTTCATAAATTCATAGTATTATTCCATAGTTCAAACATAAATATTTACCAATCGTACAATTAATAAACATTTACTATTGTTTGAAAAAATTATGAACTTATTTATGAAGATACAAAACTGAGAGCAACAGGCTATACAATAACCGGTTTACTCAGCTTTTTTGTCATACAAACTAGTGCATGTGCACTAAGATCTGAGTGCAACAACATACCTTAAAGGGATCTTTTCACGTTTTGGACGATTGAAAAACATGACAAAGTTGTTATAAATTAAGATTTGAAAAGGTTTGTTGTTGTTATGATTTTGGGGAGGAAACGGTAATACTGAACATTTACCATGCTCTGAAATATCCATAATATGCATCTTTTGACGATTAAAAAAGCTAAAAGTATCTAAAAGTCTTACAAACGCGGAACAATTGAATTACAATGTATTTGGAGAGTTCTGTTGTTATCGTTATATTTTGTGTCATTAAAATGATTGCTTATATACAGAATAAAATACCTGACGAGGTATATCATTAAAGATGGCCGAGTAGTTTAATTACTCCAAGGATCCAAATTTTTCTTTCTTTAATTTTATTCCTGTTAGCTAATGGAGCTATTAAGTTACAATATTTACATTCATCATATTAAAGCATTTAATGAGAAACTTAAAAACATGACAACATTTGTGAAAAGGTCCCATTGAAATGCATCACATGAAATTTTAATTTTAATGTTAAGATTTAGCATTTTCATAATAATGTAATATCAATAGATTTAAGTCATAGAGTCAAACATTATAACTTTAAAAAGCATAGATTTGTTTAACAATTCTTATAAAGCCAATATCTATGAGCATCAATTTAATGCAGTGTATCAAACTAAAAACTGCCTTTGTGACAAATGTTAACATTAAGAGAACACAATAGCTCAATGCAAGGAAAGTAAGAAAAAACATTTACAGGGTTTTTCCTGGCTCATTTGGGAACAGGAGTCAAATGAAAAGCGGATTTTTTTAAATCCACAAAATAGCACAAAATGGATATTTTTTACCAACACATATTGACACATTCAAAAAATAGTGTCCATCCCAATTTGAAAATATTCTTCTCTCATGTTCACTGCTTGGAACGCTTGTTAGTATCAAAGATCTGAAACTTCACTGACAAATCTTACAGTTTGCAAAGGCCATCAGGCAATGCAAGTTACAAAACATGGGGTATCCTTACTTTATTTTGTCTTTTCAATCTGAATAGTGAAAATCAAATGCTTGATTAAACGTAAATAAACACTCAGAAGAATTTTTACTGATATTTCGTTCATCCATATGCAAAACAAAAAATTATTATTGATGATTAGGAAAATTTAACTTTTATTTGCTTTTTTAAATCACAAAAAAACTCGAATGAAAATCTGGCATTTGGTTTCAATCAAGTAGTTCAATCATTTTTTAAGCATGTATGCTTGTTGAGTATTAATTTAAACAGTAGACCTTGTTGCAGAAGGCAATATTCGATACCTGATTGTTATCAGAATAATTTCAGAACCATAGTACTGTTATTTCGCTTAGAGTAGTCATCACAAACAATATACCAAAGTACACAATTTTCTATAAGTATTTTGTCCCCCCCTCCCCACCCCTCCCCCCGAAGGGGAAATTAACCAGGTAAAATAATAGTTTTGACCATGGTCGCGATGATATAATAGACTGATTGAAGTTAAGCTTTGGTAAAAATGGCCTTGCTAGGCCATATGACCAGTCTTCATGGTTATATTATTTAAACCACAAAAATGAATTATTATGCTTTCATAAACACAGATAAAAAACAATGGCTTGATTATATGAGTTATTTATTTCTAATTTTCTAGGAGCCAGAATAACATGTCACAAGCAACGTGGATGGCTTGTAGCTATCCTGAAGACTGCATAATGACACACATTTGGCATATCCAACTGATATGATTTGCAACAAAATTCCTACCGCTGCAGGGGAAGAAGGGGGTGGGAGGGTGGGGTCAATGAGGTATTTAAGTTCACTGTTTAATTTGTTTTAATAATTAAATTTTAATTTCTATGGGTGGTGAGCCCATGGCTATGGAAAGCAGTGGATTACGGTACTGCATTGCACTATTAACTGAGAATTGGTCTGGCTGTTTCACAGAAATACAAAGTGGCATATTATAGTGCCTTAAAACATCTACAAATATGACAATTATTGTCATTTTTTTTAATGTACTTTAAAACAAAATATCAAATACCATTTTTGGCGTGGTTGGTGTGGTTACCATTTACAGTGTAACTTTTCAACTCTGCCATGACCATGTATCTGCAATATAAGATAATATAAATTGTATGTTGTGTGAACATAACTGTTTCATAGACAGAAATATCGAAAAATTTGTTTAAATACTAAAGACACCCCGATCGATGATAATTTAGTAAATTACATGCATACCGTCATTTACATTTGTATTGCTATCCGAATAATACTCCTATAAACTATCCGAATAACCGAAATATGCAACAGTTGACATTAAAATAATGATAGACATAACAGGCAACTAACTATATTTTACAGTATGTGATGAAGATACATAGCACACGTACCTTGTTACATTGACATCTATATCAAATGATGAAGTCAACGACCTGACTTGCTGATGAGTTATTGCACCAGTTTTTCGTCAAAACAATTCATATGTAATTTATCCTGATATGTCATTAAGTTCCGCTTGGTGTAGAACAACCTTACGAGCTCGATTTCTCGTACCTTGTTTCCCGAGCTCGATGGCTTTGATAATTACACCCGTGACTGAAATTGTGGAACCAGCCAGCAAAACTATAGCCTGTTTCTGCTTAAATCGAAGAACATGTCCTGATTGTTGACCTACTGACGAAAATAACGTTGACCTTCTGACGAGCTGAATGTTGAACTATCGAAGGAGCAAAATAACCATTTTATGTCATTCCAGCGGTAATTAATTGTAACCACATTCCAAATGAAAGGGATTTCACGCTCCGAATAATGCATACATTGTAGTTTTGTTCAAATCAACTTAACATGCTCATATATTTAAATCTTAATTTAGTTATGACTCAATTTCTTATTTGTATGAAATACCGATTCAATCCTTGCATATTCGGGTGCACAGGTACTTGTACGGTGGCATAGATTCGGTGGCATCGAGGTGACATTCACTCCTCTTTTTTTAAATTGCACTTCTCTTTTTTCTATCTCGTGTCCACGACTTAGTAACTCGTGGCCCTCTTTTTTTCTATCTCGTGGCCACGACTTAGTAACTCGTGGCCACGAGTTAGCGATGTCGTGGCCACGAGATAGAAAAAAGAGGAGTGCAAAACTAAATAAAAGAGGAGTGCAATTAAAAAAAGAGCGGTGTAGTAAATAGAGGAAGGGTGCATAAAATAAAAAAGGACAGAATTTCGAGATCTCGAGATCCCGACTAAGCTAACTCGTGGCCACGAGTTAGTCATTCTATCAAATACTATCTTGTTCCCTCAAATTAATCAGCCAATGAAAACGTCCTAAAGGCAAGGCTCTGATATAATATAACATACTACTATTAGTACTACTATTACTACTACTACTACTGCTGCTGTTGTTGTTGTTGCTGCTGCTGCTGCTACTACTACTACTACTACTACTACTACTACTACTACTACTACTACTACTTCTGTTACATATTGTCAAGAAATATGTTAAAGGGACATTACTGCGTTACACTAAATACTAGATCCCATAACAGTTATCTCTACTGTTAATCTTGTGTTTATATGAATATGCTTAATAGTTTGTTGCACACTTGTAGTTTGGATATGAATAAATAAACATGTAACCATATACGCCTTACGTTATATTAATAACACCGGCTAGACTACAACATGGTGTCAGAAGTTAAAAAAAAACAACGGATAAAACCTATGGAATTTTGATTTTAATACAATCATAAAGTTACAGGATTTTATTAATTTGTGCTAATTGTGACATTCTGCTCATTTTAAAAAGATGGATAGCGGACACAATATAGGCCAAACACCCAAGATGGACTGGGACAATCACCAAGCATTTAAATCGTTCAGATCGCACTGTGATTTCATGTTCAAAGGTCCATTAAAAGGAAAAGACGAAGAAACCAAATGTAATTATTTAATGTTATGGGTCGGCGAAAAGGGTCGTTCAATTTACAGTACATGGACACTAACAAATGACCAGCAAAAAGACTTGAAACATCATTTTGAACAATTTGACCAATATTGCAAACCAAAATCGAACAAAATTTACTCCAGATATGTTTTCAAGACAAGAATGCAAAAGGATGGAGAAACATTCGAACAATTTACTACAGATTTGCGATTATTAATAAAGGACTGTGATTACCCTGCTGGAATAATAGATGAAATGATACGCGACCATATTATATTTGGAATCCGTTCCCAAAAACTCCGCGAAAGAATGATCAGTGAAGGAAATGATCTGACACTATAAAAATGTCTGGACATTGCCAGGACATATGAGTTGACGAAAAGCCAGGTGAAGTCGATGGACAATAGTGGTATCCATGCTGTGGCCAGTGCCAGTGGAACTAAACGTCCAACAACAACCAGATTCAAGCTGAAATGGAAGGGACATAAGCCGAACAACGCAAACAGGGGAAAATGTGCAAACTGTGGTTGTAGCAAGCATCCTACAAAAGAACTTTGCCCGGCACAGGGAAAGAACTGCAATTATTGCCACAAAATGAACCATTTTGCGTCAGTGTGTTTCCAGAAGATTAAGGACAACAGCACCAGAGCTAAACATAAAGCCAGAGTTAATGAGGTAAATGACTTTTCTGACTCAGATCAAAGTGACACGCATGATCATTACTTTATCAATTCGGTCATTTATGATAAGCAAAAGAATCAAGCTCATGTTAAACTGAATGTTGGTCCAAAAGAAACAAAACTAATGTTTAAAATTGACTCCGGTGCACAGGTCAATATCATTCCATTACGTAAATTTGCATTGTTAGGGATTAAAGGTCCACTCAAAAACACTCACATCAAGCTATCAGCTTACGACGGAACATCACTTAAGGTTCAAGGCACGATTCGTCTTCAATGTAGCTACGATGGTAAAAAGTCATATCTGGATTTTTACATTGTAGACAGCCCCTCCAGTCCCATATTAGGTCTAGACACATGCATGTCTATGAATCTAATCAAATTTGTGTCAGGAATTGAACATAAACATTTCTACACAAAAGACACGGTTGTATCTAAATACTCTGATGTATTTACTGGTCTAGGAACTCTCCCAGGGGAATCTGACATTTGCATAAAACCCAATGCTGTTCCAGTTTTTCACCCACCTAGACGTGTTCCTGTAGCAATCAAAGACAGACTCAAAAGAGAGTTAAACAGAATGGTTAAGGATGGTGTCATAACCAAAGTTACTGAGCCGTCCGAATGGGTCAACAGTATGGTCACTGTTGAAAAGCCCGGTGGTGCTTTGCGGGTGTGTATTGACCCAAAAGTCCTCAATGACGCTATAATGAGACCACACTATCCATCAAGATCAATTGACGACATTTTGCCTGACCTGACTGGCGCTAAAGTGTTTTCAAAATTTGATGCACGTACAGGCTACTGGACTGTAAAATTGAACAAAAAGTCATCTTTCTTGACAGTGTTTAATACTCCATTTGGGAGATATAGGTATCTCAGACTACCATATGGGATAAACTGCGCACAGGACATTTTTGTTCGGAAAATGGACGAATGTCTTGAAGGTTTACAAGGCATCAAGGTAATTGTTGATGATATTGTTTGTTTTGGAAGTAACAAACTAGAACATGACAAGAATCTCGATATATTGATGGACAGGTGTCGACAGATTGGTCTAACACTCAATGCTGACAAAACTGAAGTCGGACAAACAGAAATTCCATTCTTTGGTCACGTACTGACAGAAAATGGACTGAAAATTGATCCTTCAAAAGTAAGGGCAATTCAG
>NW_026273431.1:0-32500 GCF_020536995.1 Dreissena polymorpha | reverse complement strand
AAAGAATTTCACTCTTCATCTGTAGGTCATGTAGGCAGACTCACATACCAAAAATTAGCTAAATATCTGAAAGAGTTGCGTAAAAAACTCCGGAAAACGGTTATTATATAGAAAAAATTTAAGTTCAATCTGAGGTAGGAGTTGTAGACGATTGTGATGGCGTAACTGTGTTGATGATGGTGAAAGTAAAAAAATCGTAATAGATGGTAAACATTTTCTTAAGAATTTACTTTAAAACTGTAGAGGAGGTTTGAATTCAAAGAGGAAATGCTATTATGGTTTTTTGTCAGTCATACTTATGATACATTTCTTAATAAAGGTTTTTAGTTTTCAAAGTGTGCGTTCCTTCTTCACCAAACATCATACATTTCTGAAATCTAAAGCTTTAAACATTGTTGTGAATTTCACACCAATGTTTTAAGCTTTAGACTTCAGAAAGGTGCTGCTTAACTTCTTATATTCTATACATTTATACCACAACATACGTTTTTAAGCATTAAAATTCACATTAAAAAGTTCCATATTAAAAAAAAATTCGGGCGGGGAGACTCCTCCCGCACCCGCCTCGGTTCGGCCCCCTGTGAAAATTTCTGCATACGGCCCTGAAATATTTTTAAATCTTTTAAAGTTATAACATGACCGATTTGGTTACAACTCCAGATATAACATGAGCGATTTGGTCGCAACTTCAGATATAACATGAGCGATTTTGTTACAACTCCAGATATAACCTGAGCGATTTGGTTACAACTCCAGATATAACATGAGCGATTTGGTTACAACTCAAAATATAACATGAGCGATTTGGTTACAACTCCAGATATAACATGAGCGATTTGGTTACAACTCAAAATATAACATGAGCGATTTGGTTACAACTCCAGATATAACACGAATTGCGGTTAGGATAAGCTTGTAAAGGTCGTTTTCACTGATATGATATGATGTTTTAAAGGTTTATGTAACAAGCGAAGTACGTAAGTATGCAGACCAGGTAATCAAGTATTTTGTATTTGATAATATGCCGTACACGTGAACTTTACAAACGATATTCAGAGAATGTGAACTAAATTAGACGTTTAAAGCGATGTCAATGGTATATTAGTTTGTTTTTTTTTTGGTCGATTCGCTGGAACACTGATAATAAATAACAGTTAACTCAATTAAATAACACGTACCCTAATATTGTCGACCAAAGCCTTACCATATTAATATTAAGAATCTGCGTGGATCTAAAGATCCATGGGGTAAAGGGCAAAACGAGGAGTGACATGTTTTGTTTGAGTCCCTGGAATATAGATCATAAATAGATTTGTAGAGGCGCATATTATGCTTTCAGATGATCCCGAACCCAACATAATAATAAAATAACAATACAATACTCAGCTTAAAAGGATATGAAACACATTTGAGAGTTGCGTTCGTGGTATATACCTATATGAAAATAATGATACAACTGCTAAATATTCGAACATAACAATAAGGGTATTGTCAAACCAACATCGATTTGTATTTACTCTTTGAAAGAAACATGAAAGGTATAGCTGTGATACTATTTTTTCGACCGACCCAGTTAACAAAAATAATATTAGTTATCGTACGTATTTCTTCAAATTAAGTGGAAGTTTGCAAGTTAATGCATTTGATAATTTATTTGATCTTAAACACACAGACAGATCTGACATTACTCATAGAAGGTCATGTCTGGTTACAGCCCTGCGTTGATCAATTATTGTAATTTTGGGTTAGGATTATTAGGCGTCATTACTTATATAAAGTATTCAAAGCCATTTAATTGGAGTATGTACATGTAATTTGTAACTTTCGGTTTCGTTAATAGTAAAAAAGCAACAACTTTTCTTTTTATTACAATTAAGGCACACGCGCGGGAGCTTAATGTCGCAAGTTTGTGTAATTTAACGTGTAATAGTAATTCACCAAATATAATTGCTATTGCATAATCTGTAACACATATTTATTGGTTTGAAAAGGATGACATGTATAACTTGAAATGTGCCACAGGCGCTGATGCATCCACAATGTTTGTTTGGACAGATACAAATCCAGTTGATATTCTACAGTGGACAATAAGCCAACTCGGCCAATATTGTCGCTGTCTAAGTTTCTTCCATAACGATCATCTTCACATTCAGCTTAGAAAGTTGGAGTTTATTATGCCGAGCACTTGAAACTCGCAATATTCGAACAATATACTTTATACTAAACAACAGACTCGAGTGCGTTTCAATAAGCTTGAAGCTTTCGATGCGATCGAGCTAGAATAAATAGGTCTAAACTAAACAACAGACAAATGGTCACAACTTGCCAGAACTCGTAGCAGCCAAAATGCATAACTGAGAAAGGTATTACAAGGCCTACCAAGTTATTAAAGAGGAACTGAACACGCAATCTTTATGCGAATAGATATTCTATGTTGGGAAAACACACAAATGGGAACAATTCTGCCCCAAATCGTCTCATCCCAAAGTCCTTTTTGTACGATCAATTACACATTTATAGGTCATTTTTAGAGGTCCATCCAGTAGTTAAATAATGGAAATATATTTTTCGGGACTTTCGGACTTAATGCTTAAAACCTCCCACTCCATGGTGGCATATAAATAAGGTAATATTGCGCCTCTAAAAATGCAATGTCTACTTATACATGGTAACCCGACTTCTTATTATTTAAGATAATTATCCAATGAGATAATTAGTTTATTAAGCACGGATGAAGTTCAAACATAAATAGTATTAAAATAGAATACTTCTGTTGCTATTAAAACAAGCATTATTATTGGACGTTCTTGCTTGTCTTGACCTTGCACTTTATAATATTTGTCTCATAAAAATCATACACAAATATCATAATCGTAGTTGCGCGATGAGTGATCTTTATTTTTATTCATTTTGCGACTGCATAATAAAACTTTGGTCGTACGTCTGCTTAGAACTTGAATGTTTTAATACTAATTTGATACATTTAAATTAAAATGGGTATTTCAATCAATGTGTGTTTTAAATCAATTTGGTTCTTATTAGTCAACACAAATTGCGAGGATTGATTCAAATAGCAAGAAACCATGGATCACTGATCTATTAACCAACAACAGGTACACGCAATCCAAAATAAGAATAAATAACTGATTCGTAAATTGGTCAGTTACATCGCGCTTTAAAATTTGATGACGTTTATGCCAGGAACAATGGTGTAACGCAACAATGGCTTGGTGATCACACTCAGAACGAGGTCAATCTTCCGTTTGGCCAAGTATCGATTAAGCCTATTAACCTTCGTTCGTCCACAAGTAATTATGTGGGTAAGGAATACCGTCTATGCCGAAAATACAGTAGCAATATATGATTGTGTCTGTCGTAAATCCCGCCACTATGGATGCTAGGAATGCCTTTTGCCGCTCTTCTGTTTGTTCGTCAGTCTAGCTGTTCGTAAAATATTAAAATGTTTGGAGTCTAATCCATATCTCCTATATACGTTGACGGATTTTCATGAAACTGGCCTCAAATATTGTGGGCATAAGGACGATGTGCCTTCTGCATGAGTCAGTCAAGCCGACGCAAGGTCAATGTCAAACGCCAAGGTCAAATGTTTTACCATCCATTTTTGTGCCCGCTCCTTATCTCGTATACCATTTGAATGATTTACAGGAAACTAGTGTTATATTTCCGTGAAAATGTATTTGCCATGAAACATCGGTGTAGCTAGAAACTGAGAAGAAATAAGAACACAGTTAAGTTACAATAACTCTAAATACATCGAAGAAAGAACTGAAGTTTTTGTGCACTGCACGTCCCCTCAATACGTTCTTCAAACATATTCAGTTTCAAGTTATAAGTATGTATGTTATACGCTGCGGACATAATTAAATTAAAGTACACCCATTTACAAAGGGCAATAAGTATAAAATTATTGCAACAAGAGTAATATTTCTTGGTCACTGTACATCTCATATTAAGTTGAAAACTCTTTAAGTTTTCAAGTTTGTTCTGGACAAAATTTAACTCAAATATAAAAACGGCATTATGTTATAGAATGTGTATGGTAAACAAAAGGTTATACATTTTAAATTTTTTAACTTAGGATAATACTGCTGTTTGAGCAAAAGCTATAATTTTATGTTAAGGACGGCACATGCTCACCTTGAACGACACTTTACACACATGCATTAAGCCCGGTTTCCCCAGAGCGAGGCTCACACTATAATGCATGTGCGTATAGTGTCGTCCCAGAATAGCCTGTGCAGTCCGCACAGGCTAATCAGGGACGACACTTTCCGCCTACATTGGATTTTTTGCTAAGAAGAGATTTAATTTAAACGAAAAATGTCATAAGAGCGGAAAGTGTCGTCCCTGATTAGCCTGTGCGGATTTCACAGGCTGATCTGGGACGACACTTTACGCACATGCATTATGCACAGTTTTCTCAGAACACGACTCATTAGACAGCTTTGTAGAATTGTGTTCATCTGGAAGTATTATTGCTATGATTCTGAAAAAAAAAATTGTTTTTAAGTATTCAATGGGCACATTAAAAGAAAACTTTCCAAAGCTAAAAAGTACACGATGGATAGCGGTGTGCCATTTTAATTTCAATCTGTGTTTTCATAAAAGCTAAAAATATACATTCATGTTAAAGTCATACACCTGTCATGAAAACCTTATCTTTCGAGAAAACTAGTGAAGTGTTACGAAGCAATTTTTATTTATTTTTCGCAAAACTATTAAATATTTCTCACAAAAATATCATAATATTGTATGAAGTAGAACACATTTAGTAAAAAATTTGTCCTAATTACCAGATACAAAAAATCCCAAATGTGTCCACATTTTTTAAAATGTTTTATTGAACATTTGTTAAAATTTCGTGAAGAACTACTGTACTTGTATATCTAATGAAATTTATGTCACTTTAATACAGTTTTAAGACAGCCATAGATTATAAAATTAACTTTTGGTATAAATTGTATAAAAATATAAGTCCATTTATATATTTGAAATGCTAACGGTTGTTGCAGCTACATAACTCATTGAGGTAATTAGATTCAAACTGCGGTCACAAAGAATAACAGCCATAGCTGCATTTATCCACCGAGTATAAGTACATTTTTGTCCCGAAGGGTGAGCCATAGAACGACTGCATAGGAAAGAAACAGCACCGTATTATATCACTGGATTTAACGCATTAATCCCTTTAAATCGCTGTATACATATACTGTAAGACAAGACTTGGCACACAATTCATTGCATTAGAAGATTTATTTTCTGAAACCCGAAAAAAGTCCTTACCAACGTACGTATATATTTATATATACTTATATAATATATAAATTTTTGTGTCGTAAATAACGGGAGTGTGAAAGGTATGTTGTTTTCATTAAATTTTATTCAATTGATTCTTTACATTAAAATAATTATTTGTGATATTATAAGTCATTACTTTATTAAACAGGATTCATTTTTTAAATTTTAAATGGATTTTGTATGATGAAATATAGCATCTATTAGGTTTGTTACTCTTTAAAGAATATTTTGCTTATTCTGATAAAAAATTTAATTGAGTCGCGCTCTGGGAAAACGGGGTTTAATGCATGATCGTAAAGTATCGTCCTAGATAAGCAGTCCGGCAATTCCCGCTTGAACTAGTTTTTTGCTGAGAAGAGACATTCTTAAAACGAGGAAAACTATGAAGGCGGAAAGTGTCGTCCCTGATTCGCCTGTGCGGACTGCAGAGGCTAGTCTGGCGAGAGACTTGACTTACATGCATTCAGTCGGTTTTCTTAGAGCGAGGTTTTAATATGTTCTCAACATGAATATTGTGTGGTAATTTCATTTACATTTGTGCAAAGTTCGTTGTTCTTTGGCTGGTGTAAATAACTACACCGATAAGACTTTTCGCCCAAAATATTTTCAACCAAATCCTTAGTTATCGATAACGTAATGAAAACCCATTCAACGCGATTGTTTCCTTTGTCATGTTCATTTATTTCATTCGTTATATAAATATTTATGGTCGTAATACCGAAGTGGTCGTAAAGAGAGTTTTTACTGTTTCTACTTTACTGATCTGCGTTTATAGCATGAACACATGCATATAAAATTTCATTTAGTTAATATTTTGGTACCGATATATTTTACCCAATGCTTATATGCGTATTACAAGAACTTTGTTTTAGGTCTTAATAAACTTTCTTTAGTTAAAACTGAAGATGAAACAATTTTATACCACGACTATGACAAAAGAAATTTAATTATAATTGATTCACTGATTATCGATCTCAAATGTTGTGTGTTTGTAAAAGAGCTTCGCTCTTGAAAAACGTGGTTTATTGCATATGTTACTATATTTAGTAACAAAATTGGCCGTTTTTTCGCGAACAACTCGTGAAAATCTCGGTATTGAGCAAGTGTGCAAATAACCGGTTATTGGCACACTGTGCCAAAATCGGTTATTTTCAAACTTCCGGTTATCTCGCAGCAACGGCGGATCGTCGGCACGCGTTGACGTTACGTATTTTGCGACATGAGCGTTAAAACAAAATGGCGTCTGAACGGGTATTGATATCTCTTTTTTTACTCAAAACCGGCTTTCCGTACTTTTATTGTCCCCTACCGGTTTCACCGGAGGGGACTTATGGTTTGCACTCTGTCTGTCAGTCTGTCAGTCAGTCAGTCACACTTTTCTGGATCCTGCGATAACTTTATAAGTTCTTAATATGTTTTCATGAAACTTGAAACATGAATAGATGGCAATATGGACATTATGCACGTCATTTCATTTTGTTCCTACGTCAATAATTCTGGTTGCTATGGCAACAAATAGACTAGAATTACTGCTGAAAATGGTGGTTTTCTGGATCCTGCGATAACTTTAAAAGTTCTTAATATTTTTTTCATGAAACTTGAAACATGGATAGATGGCAATATGGACATTATGCACGTCATTTCATTTTGTTACTACGTCAAAAATTCTGGTTGCTATGACAACAACAAAAATTCTGACAATGGTGGAATTTCTGACAATGGTGGAGCCGGTAGGGGACTATATTGCTTGGCAATAGTTTTGTTTTTCATGCAACTGCAATTTATGACGTATATTGTATGACGTAATTTCTCTGACGAAACACACTAGTTTGAGAGGACATGTTGGACGTATTGTTTTTTAACAGTAAAAAATATTTGTTTACATCATTGAACAAATGCAAAACGTATATCGCATTGCGTGTTTATCGTGCATAATTGAAAACTTCGATAGGAATACAATAAAATAGTGTGGTTTAAAATAGATTTCGATAAAGAGATTTACAAATTAAAAAAGTAAGTGCAACTCGTTTTTAATTTCATTGTTAGCCTATAAATATTGATTAAAAGTTGTCATTGAGTTAAGCTTGTCGTTTATATTAAATATTGTTTTTATTTCGATATTTATTATTAATTTCGATATACACGACATATGAATACATATGATGAACATATGCAATAAACAGGTCATTATATGGAGAAATTGTGCCTTTAGTGGTTATTGGCACACTTGGTGTTTATTTGCACTCGGGCTATAAAAGCCCTCGTGCAAATAACTCACCAAGTGTGCCAATAACCACTAAAGGCACACTTTCTCCATATAATAATCTATACTGTATGCATGTGCGCACAGAGTCGTCCCAGCGTCGTATCAGGGACGACATTTTCCGCTTTTATGGATTTTCGTTAAAAGGAGGTCTATTCTTAGGGAAAATCCAAATTAGGCGATTCAGTGATTGATTAGCCTTTAGAATAAATATGTTTACACCTGTTTTGTCGATTTCAGTGGAGACATGCGCGCGCAGGTTGTCATCTGCCTGGTATTGTTTGTACCGGAAGTCTTTTTAGCGGCACCCGATGGATGCACCAACAATCGAGGTGATTTTAAGTAGCGTTATAGGTTAACGGTATTTTATACCCAGTTCTATGTGTGATATTCGGATTACAACTGTCACTATTATTTCTATTTAATCTTCTAACGGCATTTGAACTATTCCCGAACAGCTTCTCGTGGTATCAACATTTATAACTTGTGAATAAACAATGTGTTTCAGTTACCCATTCTTAAAAATCATAAGACGACCTTTCGAGTGACATGGCATACACGTCAAACTTGCTGTTTATATTTCTTATTTCTCCTTAAGGTATGTACGAATGCGACTACCTGACGGTCAATCCCCCGCTGTCTTCCAGCGACTTTACCGACCCGCCTGCGCAGCGCATTCGCATCTACAATGTGAACGCTGACCTGACTTCCGGTTACTTCGAGTACGTTTTTAGCGTTCTGCTTTTAAAGATTATATTAGTGGCGCTCTGAGAAGACGGGATTTCGTGCATGTTTGCCAAGGGTCGTACCATATTAGCATGTGCAGTCCACACAGGCTCATCAGAACCGGCACTTTCCACTTTTATGGAAGTTTTCGTTGAAAGGAAGTCTCTTCTTTGCTAAATTCAAGTTGCAGCCAAAAAGTGTCGTCACTGATTAGCCTGTGCGGTCTAAACAGGCTAATCTGGAACGAAACTTAACGCACAGGCATTAAGTCCCTTTTTCTCAGATCGCGGCTCATATAAGATCTTCACCAGATGTTTATTGAATGTGGCCGTATATATTCAAAAATCAAATTACTTTGATAAACAATAATATACGCAAGATATCATTAAATGCAAACAGAATCATACGTTAAAAACTAATCAAACGTTACGAAATTCATTCAAGTATTTAAATGTCAGAAATAAAATATAAAATACAATCTACGATTCAATATCATACACTGCGAATATTAATGTAATGAAATCATATTTATAAATTACTTCGATACAAATTTGTAAACGCAATATGTTAAAATTGTGACAATTGTATAGTGCATGGGTTCTTTTTGACTGTGAAAACCTAAATAAACAGTACGCATCTTCATCGGTTCGCTCGTGGGTTCGAGATAGCAGCCTTCTAAGTCGACGGGACGCAGAGATCCTTAAACGTTCCTTTGACTTAATATCTCGTTCTCGTAAGAAAGTGACGACTGTATGGACAATGACATTTTCAACGTCAAATATATTTATGATACGCTTTAAGCCCCCCTCTGTGTTCCTTATTACAGGTCGGATTTCGATAACCTTGACACCATCTCGACCTTTGACCCCAATTTTGCCGCCACCCTGGAGATCAAATGCCAAAGCGGGGCGGGAGCCGTGTCGGTGGCCAAGGACTTCTTCTCGTACATGAGCTACGTGTACGAGGTGAAAATCATCAACTGCAAGCTAGCCATTCAGGACAGCGCATTTAGGTACACGCTATCATCGACGATTGCGTACGTAGCGTGTCATGCACAGGGGCGTTAACGTATTTTGCGGGCGCCAGGCCAAAAAGGGTCATTCGGCCTACATAGATATATGTAAAGCAAATGGGTTGTACGTAAAATACGTTTTGGTAGACATACAATTTAGTGTATGTTAAATAGGTTACTATAGCAATGAATCTATGATTAAATGCTCATTTGAGTGGAATATGTTGAAGTATTAAGTAGATATATGCAGATGTCAATTGCATTACGGAGAGTTTTGCATTCTTTAAATAAACCATGTGTTCGGCAATCAATTTACAGCGGATTTAAAGTGTTGAACCAGCTTGTGATTGAGAACGGCACGACAACATTTGATGCGAAGGCCTTCGATGGCGTACAGGTCCAGAAACCCACCTCCGCAGGCCACAAAATACCCGTCATGTGAGTACCAATACCCGGCATCTATGTTCCAAAACCCGTCATGTGAGTTCCAATACCCGTCATGTGAGTACCAAAATATACACGTAATGTTAGTACAACATAGTACTCCAAGCACCGCGCAGAGATTTGAATGGAACCAGCATATCAAATCCCTGACGTTTTAACTAACCACGTGATGATAGCAAAGCCATGTGCTAAAATATTTTTTCCGTTGTTATTGTGTGTGTGTTTTTTAGTTTAGTAATATTTTAATCATGAACCTTAACTTAAACACTGTTTTCAAGATATAAAGTGAAATGACACTTCTTGTCTTTATAAAATACTTAAACATCAAAATCTTTCCCGATCTGAAAGGATTTTCTTGTGATGGCAGAGATTTTTTTTATGTTAGAGCTTGGAACGACAACTCTGCGTGGGGATTGAGTACATTAATATCCGTAATATAAGTACCACAAAATATCCATCAGGTGAATACCACAATAGTACCGTCATATGAGTACTTTAATATACCCGTCATGTAAGTACCACAAAATATCCGTCATGTGAGTACCAAAATATACCCCTCATGTAAGTACCGAAATATACCACTCATGTGAGTTCCACAATATACCACTCATGTGAGTTACACAATATACCCGTCATGTGAGTACTGAATATACCACTCATGTGAGTTCGACAATATACCACTCATGTGAGTTCCACAATATACCACTCATGTGAGTTCGACAATATACCACTCCTGTGAGTTCCACAATATACCACTCATGTGAGTTCCACAATATACCACTCATGTGAGTTCCACAATATACCACTCATGTGAGTACCACAATATACCCGTCATGTGAGTACGTAATATACCCGTCATGTTAGTACCACAATATATCCGTCATGTGAGTACCAAAATATACCCCTCATGTGAGTACCGAAATATACCACTCATGTGAGTTCCACAATATACCACTCATGTGAGTTACACAATATACCCGTCATGTGAGTACTTAATATACCACTCATGTGAGTTCCACAATATACCACTCATGTGAGTTCCATAATATACCCGTCATATGAGTACCGAAATATACCGCTCATGTGAGTTCCACAATATACCACTCATGTGAGTTCCACAAAATACCACTCATGTGAGTTACACAATATACCCGTCATGTGAGTACCGAAATATACCACTCATGTGAGTTCCACAATATACCACTCATGTGAGTTACACAATATACCCGTCATGTGAGTACTTAATATACCACTCATGTGAGTTCCACAATATACCACTCATGTGAGTTCCACAATATACCCGTCATATGAGTAATGAAATATACCACTTATGTGAGTTCCACAATATACCACTCATGTGAGTTCCACAAAATACCACTCATGTGAGTTGCACAATATACCCGTCATGTGAGTACCGAAATATACCACTCATGTGAGTTCCACAATATACCACTCATGTGAGTTACACAATATACCCGTCATGTGAGTACTTAATATACCACTCATGTGAGTTCCACAATATACCACTCATGTGAGTTACACAATATACCCGTCATGTGAGTACCGAAATATACCCCTCATGCGAGTTCCACGAATTACCGCTCATGTGAGTTCCACAATATACCCCTCATGTGGGTTACGCAATAAACCCGTCATATGAGTACCACAATATACCCGTCGTAAGCATACCACAATATACCCGTCATGTGAGTACCACAATATACACGTCAAGTGATTACCACAATACAACCGTCATGTGATTACCACAATATACCACTCATGTGAGTACCACAATATATCCGTCATGTGAGTACCACAATAAACCCATCATTTGAGTACCACACTATACACGTCATGTGATTACCACAATACACCCGTCATGTGATTACTACAATATATCACTCACGTGAGTATCACAATATATCCGCCATGGGAGTACCACAATAAACCCGTCATATAAGTACCACAATATACCCGTCATGTGAGTACCACAATATACCCGTCATGTGAGTACCACAATAAACCCGTCATGTGAGTACCACAATATACACGTCATGTGAGTACCACAATATACCCGTCATGTGAGTACCACAATACACCCGTCATGTGAGTACCACAATATACCCGTCATGTGAGTACCACAATATACCCGTCATGTGATTACCACAATAAACCCGTCATGTGAGTACCACAATAAACCCGTCATGTGAGTACCACAATATTCACGTCATGTGAGTACCACAATATACCCGTCATGTGAGTACCACAATATATCCGTCATGTGAGTACCACAATATACCCGTCATGTGAGTACCACAATAAACCCGTCATGTGAGTACCACAATATACCCGTCATGTGAGTACCACAATATATCCGTCATGTGAGTACCACAATATTCACGTCATGTGAGTACCACAATAAACCCGTCATGTGAGTACCACAATATACCCGTCATGTGAGTACCACAATATATCCGTCATGTGAGTACCACAATATATCCGTCATGTGAGTACCACAATAAACCCGTCATGTGAGTACCACAATAAACCCGTCATGTGAGTACCACAATATACCCGTCATGTGAGTACCACAATATACCCGTCATGTGAGTACCACAATATACCCGTCATGTGAGTACCACAATAAACCCGTCATGTGAGTACCACAATAAACCCGTCATGTGAGTACCACAATAAACCCGTCATGTGAGTACCACAATATACCCGTCATGTGAGTACCACAATATACCCGTCATGTGATTACCACAATAAACCCATCATGTGATTACCACAATATATCCGTCATGTGAGTACCACAATAAACCCGTCATGTGAGTACCACAATATACCCGTCATGTGAGTACCACAATATACCCGTCATGTGAGTACCACAATATACCCGTCATGTGAGTACCACAATATATCCGTCATGTGAGTACCACAATAAACCCATCATGTGAGTACCACAATATACCCGTCATGTGAGTACCACAATATACCCGTCATGTGAGTACCACAATATATCCGTCATGTGAGTACCACAATATACCCGTCATGTGATTACCACAATATACCCGTCATGTGAGTACCACAATACACCCGTCATGTGATTACCACAATAAACCCATCATGTGAGTACCACAATATACCCGTCATGTGAGTACCACAATACACCCGTCATGTGATTACCACAATAAACCCATCATGTGAGTACCACAATATATCCGTCATGTGATTACCACAATATACACGTCATGTAAGTAGCACAATGCACACGTCAGGTGAGTACCGCAAATACACGTCATGTGCGTTAAACAATATACCCGTCATGTGAGTACCACATTTTAATTATCAATCGCATCCATGCATGTTGAAGTAGGAATATTAACACGTTTTCCATGTCTCGTTTATTTAATTTACATATTGATATATTTTGTCATTTGTCAGGTCCGGCTCGCTGGTCATTCGGGACAGCACTACGACAGGAAACATCCTGCCTGCCGGATTGTTGATATCACAGACGGGTCTCGTGTCTCTGACCCTCGAGGTGTGTATGGTGAAAGGGAAACGCTGCACTTCATAGTAAACGTTTTTAACAATCACTTGTTTGTATTGGCTTCATTGCCTAAAAAAAGAACAAAGCGACGTGTGAGCTAAGTTTATCGGTACGTCATGGCAACCATATATAGTATTTAAAACTGGTTGCCACGTATTGGCGGTATAGCGGTCAACATTGTTTGGTTGTTTTCTGCAAATTTAAATGTACAGATGAACTTGTATGAAAAGTATTGATACATGAAAATTGATATTATTCTAACACGAACTTACGTAGAAAACGTAAACTCCCAACTGAAAACATCTTGTAATTTTCTAAACATTAAAGGGTATGGACCTCAGCTCTCTGGACGCCTCGCTCCTGACCAAGAACACTGCACTCCGCTTCCTATCATTGGGCCATAACGCATTTACGGAACTACCGACTGGACTCCTCGACACCCAGAACTCGCTGGCGGAACTGCATCTCTACAACACGCGCCTGGAGTGCACCTGCGAGAAGCTCTGGCTCTACAAACACTTGGACACCACGCGCACCAAGGTTTTCGGTGACGTTATCTGCTCCTCTCCTACCGACTGGACGGGTACGCTTATACATGTGTCCTTAAATTGGTCGCCTACACTTTGAAAAGGAGGTTGAATGCATTTGCGTAAAGTGCCGTCCGAGATAAGCCTGTGTAGTCTAATCAAGGTAACCAAGGACGACACTTTCCGCTGTCATGGTATTTTTTGTTTTAATGAAGTGTCCTCTTAACGATAATCCAGTTAAGGCGGAAAGTGTTGCACTTTAGATGGACATGCATCAGACCCCTTTTCACAGAGCGAGGCTTAATTGCATTAATATACTAAATAAATAAGGCTGACTATCATATTTATGTAATGATAAAATATACATGTACATGTATTTCTTTTGATAATGAACACTATTATCGTTTGCGGAGACCTGTCGTGAGCCACAATGACCGCATATGGATGGCATAAAACCAATTTTCTAATGACGCGGCTTATATTCCACAATAGCAGTAAAAAGGTTATACATAAAATCAGACAGACACTCGGAATTAACGACCAATGAGCAAATTTGCTAAATTTGACTAATTAACACGCTTGGTTTTCATTGCATGATGTACAATATGTGTGTTCCGATTTGCAGAAAAGAAGGCGGCGGTTTTCTACTACTCCGAATGCGTTGAGGCTCCGGCGGTATGCGGAAACGGTGAGAGCTTAGCAATCACCTTATTATTAAACATTCTTGGTAGGCGAGTTAATTGTATATGAATGCGTCCTATTTGTAGAGAAAATTAAGTCAACTTTTGTTAAATGACTACTACCCAGGTTGCATAATCAACATCAAGATTATGAAGAGACTTTCTTTAAACACAAACGTCAATGCACGCGGAATGTGTCGTCCCTGAATAGCCTGTGCCGACTTCACAAGTTTATCTGTGACGACACTTTGCGCATTCCCATTAAGCCCAGTGTTCCCAGAACGAGCCTCATTAACACTGCAGTGCACGTGTTTTGCAGGCATGATTCTGCTGGGCGCATGCGTGACCTGGCTGGAGCTGGGGCTGTCAATCATGTGCATTGTGGCCTTCATACTGTCAATTGTGGTACTGGTTCTCACAATCGTCACCAAGAAGGAGGCGGAGGAGGGCGCCGAAGGTAAGCGCCGGGGCGGCCGGAAGCCGACACAGCCGAGGCAATCAGGGGCACAAGCACTCCCAAAGAAATCCGGGCCAACCAAGGCCAAGGGCGCGTGGAATTAAGTGAAAATTGAAAATAATATGTATTTAGGAAATCGGTTTGACTGAAATTGTTCGTTTTTTTTTATACTTTTATACTCCTTTAATTTTTGTTTTTTTGATCTTATTCAATGATTCTTTTGATTACCTTTTACATACAATAAATCGCATTTTAAAACAAATATTTATTATTTTTTCATGTGTGCGTTCGTTTTTTTATAGTAAACAACTTAACACTTTACATGCAGGCCTTGAAGAGAGAAATTATACCATGAAAATGAACTAGCCTATGAAAAATGATTGTCATGATCGTAATAGTATTTCTATCTGTTGCAAACAAAACAACAAGTGTTATACACTGCTGAATTTGTTTTTATTATGCCGACTTGTTCAAAGTAATAATCACATTTTATTTTATGCTTTCCGGTGGTTTATAGAGAAATATCAGTGAATGAAAACTGATAATTTCACTGTTTCAAACAATGAAAATTATCAGTGAAAATTATTGATCATTTTCACTGTTTATGTTAAATGACGTCATTTTCCCAGCGAAATTCTTTAGTTAAACTCAATGTATATGAACTGTGAAAAAAGCATTAAATAAAAAGAAAATTTGTTCGGTTCGGTGGATTATCGATTTTAATTCACTCGTGATCATATAAAATATATATTTTCACTCGTGGCTGCGCCACTCTTGAAAATATTATTTTCTATGATCACTCGTGAATTGAAATCGATAATACACCGAATCCAACAAATATCCTCTATACATTTTCTGTAATTCCTCTATTTATTACGGTTTTTGTTTGTATTTATACCGTTCTTCTGTCGACAGTGTTTTAACGTTATATCTTTTTGGAAGAGGTCTTTACGTATACTGTTAAATAAACGTTTGATTTGTTTTCATGCAACTATTCATTTTATTCTGATCAATTCTTACAGTTATTATGTCTTTAAGTTTCATAAACGCTTCATATGTGGCCAATTAGATGTAGCCAATCTCATCTTTGTTTAAAATTATACCAACACTCATGAGCCATTTCTACATGTCTAAGATAAATACAATTCAGTGCATTTAATAAAATGATAAACGGACACAAACGTTACGACTCAAATTGAAAAATGTATAATAAAATCAAACTGTGCACCCGTCCGAAAGTAAATGTGGTGCAATTTTGCTTTTGTTTTTAAGTTGAAGTTGTCTGCAAGTTGAAAGAAGTTGGGGGAAAATCCCAGCTACTATCAACAGCTGAATCGGAAGCATCCCAATGTCGATCAAAGTGTTCATAAATTATACTTTAGCTTGGACTTTCAAAACAAATAGTTGAAACATTACATACATATTATTACCTATGTCTATACTAGATTTTACCCCTTTCTAAAATAATACATTATGTGTGTGTGGGTTTATGCCCAATTGCTTAATGGTATCATATGTAT
This sequence comes from Dreissena polymorpha, assembly GCF_020536995.1. Lineage (NCBI taxonomy): Eukaryota > Metazoa > Mollusca > Bivalvia > Myida > Dreissenidae > Dreissena > Dreissena polymorpha. The sequence continues at coordinate 15,996 of NW_026273431.1, read as the reverse complement.
TGAATACTTAAAATATCCTGTACTTTTCTAAGTTCTGCCAAGAAAAGGTAACACGTTACTCTGTTTTGTATAAAGACATAATAATGCCCATTTTTAACTTTGAATTGTGGCCGAATTATTGAATTCTAACAAAGTAATTACTTAAAATTTCAATTAATTATTACATTAATAGACGTGGTTTTAACTGAAATCGATAGCGCCAACATTTGTTTTTAAAAGATATTAACCCAGACTTTTCAATGGTTAGATTGACATTTTGAATTATTCAACATTTGATATACGATATTTCGTGCTGCGGGAAATAGGAGTATACTGTATATATCGACTTATGTATAAAATAGCGCAACCATTCAATTACATCTTGTTTTATTCAAAATATGCATAGGTATACAATATCATAGACGAATAATATAATCTTTATGTTAAAAACGATTCTGTTTACACCTTTTTATAACTAAAATGGATAACATTACGCCATAATCATGTCATAAATCAAGATATTTCAGTTCAATAATTAACTGTGTATACCCACGGATAATGGTGTTTTCCAAAATATTGCTAATTATGCAGTCTATTTAATGTGCATTTGAACAGGTTTACATTATAATATAGACACTTATATAAACATTAGAAATTCAGGTAGATATTTATCTTATATTATATTGAAGAATAATTTAAAGAACCTATACCGACCCACCCCCCCCCCCCCCGCAACAAAAAAATAATAAACCATACAAATAATCCGATATACTGGGATTAAAACTCAAGCCCTTTTTAACAACGAAATTTTATTGAGCGTTTATAAAAACGTGACACGTGTATTAAGAAATGATTTAATCAAAAACATCAACTTTTTAAGCGAACGGTTACAATGTTATTTATAAAACTATTTTACCTTCGCAACCCTAGACATGCCCCTTTACATACTGTGCACTTTCATAACCCACACTAAACGACTGCGGATTGAAATGGCGCAACAAATACACCTAAAAATAAACAAGCCTACCGGTAGTTACAATTTTACGAACTGCGCTCCATTATTACCGACACTTGTTGATCTTTGTTTAGACGACGGGCAAGAATAAGTTATGAAACCTATTCAACAAAGAAGCAATATCATAACCGACGCCAACAATAACAATAGTAAAATAGCATTCCTATATTATTTGCATATATATGAATACAATCATATAAGACTCGAATAATTATCGAAGTGTCGTTTATTAAACAGGCTGTCAAAAACTGTTTGTAGTTTAGAAACGTGTCTATTCAACAAGCGGATTGATGCAATCCTGGTTTAATTCCTAATGCGTCGAAATTCCAAACGTTTTTTATTCGCCGATAAACAATTCTACGCAATCGAACAATATTTGCTAATGGAACACAATTTTATAACAATATAGGAACATTTAAAACGAACCATTAAATCACAGCTTTGAAAATAGTGGTTTCCGGAATTGACGCACAGAGTCGATCCCACGAATGAGGTCGGCCGCCTTTTCTCCGATCATCACACAGGCGGCGTTCGTGTTTCCCGATATCACTTCCGGAATGACGGACGCATCCGCTACGCGGAGATTGGAGAACCCTTTAACTCTGCAATGGAAACGAAAAGTTACCATTTCCACTGAGTTTGGTTATCAAGTCGTAGTACATGCATCTATAGCTTAACAAACAAAGTTCAATGCGAAGAAAGTTCACTAAGCACAGTATCGACATTTATATTTGTAAATACCTTAAAAGGTATGTATGATGTATGATTGGTAAATTGCGAACTACTAGTATATATCATGAAACCAGCTTACGTCGCACCGTTAAGGCCAATGTCAAAAAGCGCTCTATCTTGATCGAATATGAAAAAAACAACTCTTAATGTTTCGTGGTATTTGACGATGCGTAACAAAAGACTCACCTTAGTTGCGAGTCAACCACGGTGGTAGGGTCATCGATGGCACCCATTTTACACGTTGACGTCGGATGGTACACATTGTGAGCGAAGTGACGTACGTATTCCCCATAGTAACCGTCCGAGTCGTAAGCATGCTGCCACAAGATGGGTTTGTAGGCCCTCTCGATATTTCTGGATTCCGCACCGATGGCTTTCATGGCTTTGGTGTCCAGAAAACGTTGGGCTTCGCGTATGCCTAACGTCGACGCAATACAGAGGTAATACATATATTATCAGTGTTTATTTTGCGAGGTGGTCGGATAATAGATCAGTCCAAAAAGGAACGTTGGTATAAAATAATTGTACTTTCAATATACCATCGCTTTAAATTAGGGATGCAGCAGGTTAGTTTTATGTTTAGTTTAAACTTTAAAGACATGCTATGAGCAAATTTTAAGTATAAACATTAACAAAGGGAATGAATTTTTAAACAAGTGGAGCAAGAGTTATGGCCCTGTGAACTTCACATCCCCCTCGTTGAGATCTACCTAGCAAGATTATTAAAATTGATACCTACCGGTATTTTAGATTTTGAAATGCACCTAATATAATAAAGTTACAAACAATTTACAAATGCCAATACGTTTCAAACAATGGTTCTTTGTACATTTCCTCCATGAGATCTATCTACCTTATAAGTTTCACCTTTTGATTTATTTAATTATTCGAGACATGCTCTGTGAATTTTTAAAACATTAAAAATAGCAAATACTGTAAAAATATTAAACAAAGGGTTATGGTTAGTGTGCAAAAAATAAGATCTTCTGGTGAAGTTTCAGGTTGATATCCAACTAGTTTTCAAGATATGCTTAGAACAAGCACCTGCAATCAATACACCCCTTGTTCGAAGCAGGAGGAGAGAGGGTATCAAAACGACAGGATATAATTGTGTCTTGTTCTGTGAAAATCGGGCAAAATGCATGTGCGTAAAGTATCGTCCCAGATTAGCCTGTGCAGTCCGCACAGGCTAATCAGGGACGACACTTTCTGCTTCAATGGTATTTTTCGTTTAAAGGAAATCTATTTTAGGCGGAAAGTGTCGTCCATGATTAGCCTGTGCGGACTGCACAGGCTTATCTGGGACGACAATTTACGCACATGCATTATGCCCAGTTTTCTCAGAACAAGACACAATTAGTCTCAATTGCCTGAGTAGTATGCCACTTATATCATCACGTACATTGATTTATCGGCGAACAGATGGTGCCGTAGCAAAATGCGTGTTCACATAAACTAACCTTTAACAAATATATCCACGTCTTCCTGACGAGCCAGAAAGTTCGGGTCTACAAGGGGCGGTCCTTTGGGGTCCACTACGTTAAGACGGACAGTTCCGGTACTCTTGGGATGCAGCAGAGTCACGGAAATAGAGAACCCCTGTCTGGAGCCGAAGATCTTCGCCCCCGATGCCAGATAGTCAGTAAATATCTGCAGAAAGTAGGTTATACGTATGTATATTATACAGGCAAGATCAAACGTTTAAGTCCCCAAGACAAAGATGATTCCTGATCTTTAGCTTAATCATTGTCTGGGTAATGAATATTTTATCAAATTAAATATTACCAAGAAACAGCTATGTCTCCGCCAAGATTTGTTGAACATTGATGTGATCAGATTTATTTTGCACTGACGTGACGGAAATGTCTTTTGCACATCGTTCCTGAAACCTTAAAGTGATATTATGCGCATCTAACAGTATATGCTGTGTTTATATGTGTCTATCGCAACCGTTGTTTATTTTTGGTGTTTTCACTTCATATACACTAATATTTGTTAATGCAGCATCAACACACAGGTGGAAGTAACGTACCCTGGATAGTATTTTTTTTTTTTAGGAGCCCAATATATTCAAATAAATATATAAAATCATGTTTAATAAGAAAAAAATTGACAAAGAGCCATGAAAAAAAATCCCCACCCTCTGATATTGGAATCATAACTATTTTATATATTTATTTGAATATATTGGGTCCTAAAAAATATATATATGAAAAATACTATCCTGGGTACGTTACTTCCACCTGTGCATCAACATACTAAAACAATATCCCGGAAAGAAAAAACGAATGCATTTGAATATCAACCGTACTTTCGTTTTGACAACTGACGACAGAAATAATTTGATGTACGATGTGAATCTTAATTTAGTTTTAGTGCAGATTCGTTCAAACGACACAAAGACACAATTTTGTTTTACGGATCATTTTAATTTCCTGCAACGAAATCTTTTCATACGACATACGAACACTAAACTCCGATCCTAATAAAATTACAGTTCCGCTCGGCTTAGAGGACTGGGACAGTCATATAAAATACCGAATATAATATACACATGTATATATTTTTATAAACAACTGTTAGCAAGATGAGTTGCAGATAATTGGTCAGTTACCATACTAACTCTTTTGACCTGTTAATTCTTTTCAGCTCAATTCAACAGTGAAAAATGCCCATAATATCACTTTAAATGGTACTTTTCACGTTTTGGGTAAATCACAAAAAATAAAAAAAATGTGAAAAAATGTTTCAGTTTACCAAATGTTCGTTGTTGTTATGATATTTGCGAAACAGTAAAACTGAACAGTCCCCTATAGGCGGGTCCAATGGGCGGGGGTGGGTGGATGCGGCGTACGCCCCCCCCCCCCTAAAATCGTGATGTTTCACACTTAACTAGATCTAAATTACCTATTTAAACTGATTTCTCTTCTTTTTCGTGGAGCTTTCGGGGGGGGGGCGGGCTTCGCCCACCTAGACCCCTTAGCAGGGCTTAGCCCTGCACCAATCAGGGGCCCTAGCGTCCTCCTGGACCCCCAGCAAATCTTTCAATATCCCGCCCCCCTCCCCCAACACCCTGCTTGGGGTGTCAGGGTGGCGAAGCCCCCCGGAAGCTCCACGATTTTAGTGATTTTGAAGGCTTTGACAACCACTTCTCGAGCATGTCACGCCTTATGTACTTTGATCGAATAACCTTCTTATAATGCCAAAAAAGTGCATAGTTTATACGGAATACGGATGGATATAGCGATTGTCTGTGATAAGTGGGAAATGTGTACGAAAAAGAAGAAAATGAGTTTAAATAGATGATTTAGATCTAGTTAAGTGTAAAACATCAAATGAATTAACTTTACTTTGGCGAATTTAGGCGGGGGGGGGGGGGTAGGCCCAGTCCCCGCCACCCCTTGGAGCCGCCTATGCATGATAGATACCTCATCCTTGTAATCAAACATTTTCTCAGTTCTATCTCTGACTCCCTTTTCCTGAGCCGACGGAACCACGTGGAATTGAATATCCGGCATCCCCGGCGGCGTGGCCGAGCCTAACCGGAAGAACGCCAGTTCCGTTATAGGGGAGACCCGCAGCCAACCTAGGAATAGGAGAAACAATGAAGCGGGTGTTCCTGTTAAACCATGTGTCGAAGAGCCTAGACAATTTTTTTTAATCAGAAAAAAAGAGTTATTCACAAGAAAATTATTGTTCATGTATGTATTGCATTTATTTCAATATAATTTTAATTTTCGGACACTTAAATTTGTGTCTCTTAATTTTCGGACACCTGTTATTTTTGAATATTTTTCGTATCATAACTTTCGGACACGATTTTTTTTGGATTTTTTTTTTTAAGTGTCCGACGAATTACGGTATCCCCGGAATAACTTATTTCAAGCAAAACTTAATATCACGTATAAGCAAAATTAATATCTCAATTGTGTTATTCAACTCTGCAACAAACAGCGCGACGTACATAAAATAACGTATTACCCTTCAAAAAGTATTAACGTATAACCGACATATCGATGCAGTTTCATGTAGATACATACGCACAAAACTGAGAGACTATATTACTTTTCGACACAAAGCACACGTGCACATTAAGGTTAAGTGTCCTTAATTTGCCTTAGTTAACTGATACATAACAATATCGCGTAATACGTCTTCCGATTTCTACATACTATATGATTGATATACGACCCTATATAAACCACAAGCGTACCTCCGCCAGACCACAGATATTTCAGGATATTAAGGGGGTTAAGCAACGTGCTCCTAGCGAGCAAGTCGGTACTCGTGACCGGAGATGTCACGGGTACGAACAGGTGGTCCTGCAGATTCTCGCCCACCGGAAGTTCCTTCAGCACCGGGATCTAAACATATAACACTGATTTCTGTAAACGCTGACCAAACGATATCGAATGCCTCACCTGTCTTTAAAGGAGCCTCGACATTTGTCTACAATGTGATGGTTTTCAAGTTTCGCTACATATAAGTGCTCATGAACTAAATTGCATACAATTTAATTGCATGTTTGAACGGTATGCGCATGCAAACAAGATTTAAAAGGTTATTAAGAAATATGCATGTTTGGAACTAATTTTTAACTGGACACTGCATGCATTAAATTAGTAATTATTATGTAACCCTGCCAGAAAAATTCCCGACCACTATGGGGATCGAACCCGGGACATCCCGGTTCCAATTCAGGCAGACACTCTACCGCGTCGCTATAAAGGCTAGCTCATATAGCAAGGCAGTATTAGTTCTCCTTATACCGAACCCTGCCTGCTGATACACACACCCTCCGATTATAAAATTCTTCCACGAATTTCCTATTGCCATGACATCTGTTGGACGTCTGACATAGATGGTGAGTTTATTACGTTGGGCGCCAATGTAACCCAGCCAGAAAAAATCTCGACCACCATGGGGATAGAAACCTGGACCTCCCGATTCCAAATCAGGCAGACACTCTACCGCGTCGCCGCTATAAAAGCTAGCTCGTTTAGCAAGGCAGTATAAGTTCTCCTTATACCGAACACTGCAACAATTATATATATTCTGCTTTGATAGCGACGCTTCTTTTTATGACTGGACGAGAAGAAATAGATCCACCGTTAACTAAAGCCACCAATGAAACATTGACTCATAAGGCATTTAGCAAATGTGTATTTCTTCGTCGAAACTTTTTGGTGCTCTTAGAGGTTTGGTTCATTAAAGTTCCGTAACATTTGTATACCCCACCTTGGCTTCATCGAGGTGTTGCCTAGGTCCTATGCCTGACAACAGCAGGATCTGCGGACTCATGATGGCGCCTGCGCAGATAACTACTTCCTTACGGCATCGGACGGTGACTTCCCGTCCATCCTTCTTTACCAAAACACCAACAGCACGACTGCCTTCAATGAGTACCTAAAAGAATTTTCAAGTGGAAGCACTAAATATTTGCCTTAAACCACTTATGGCATGTTGTAATTGAAGATTTTCCACAATTGTTTTACATTTACTCACTGCGTAGACACATGTAGGCTTACTCCGAAGCCCTCTAGAAAACCCTTACACAAGAGCTTTACCACAAAAAGTAGTTCCCTACCAGGATAATGTTGAGGGAGTACGAACAGGCTCTCCGTTAGTTTCATGAACACAGCTTAAAGCGAGATTATACGATTTTGTGAAATATTTATGAATTTATATAAAATGTGTAAAATAACACTTACTATAAATATATTTCAATATAAATTAAAATAAAAGTTAGGAAAAACAGATATTTAATTCTGACATCGAAAATGTCTGTACAGTCAAATTCGCCAGCATGTATATCATGCATGTACGATGTGAATCTAAATTTAGTTTAACGGTTCATTTTAAATTCCTGCAGCGATATTTATTCATACGACACACGAACACTAACTCTGATCCTAATAAAGGAATTGTAGGAAATTATGTACGAAATATTTTCGTCACAATCGGCTCGGGGCGCTAATTTGTCTTTGCTGCATTTTATGAAATTCGTCTTCGATGTATACTTTTTGCCTATTTTGTGTTATTGTAACATATAAATTGCAATATATTACAATTTAACACATATAAAAATCGTATAATCTCGCTTTAAGTAAGTTTCAGGGTTCATATATTGTTTTCAATAATTTATGTAAACATAGAAATAAATAACGTTTGTCTGACGAAAAAAGTTGAAATGACGTGAATATTGACCATAAGACACTTTATAAACACATCCAGTTTCATTTGAGATGTGATAAAGATAAGTTTAGTTTTCACTTATTTATTTCTGTTACCAACACTATCACATGTTTGTCCGAGGAACAAAAACACTGTACAGAATGTACATATTTTTCAAACTGCCCTCTACCCACACACCGAGTTTAATCAACCTAGTTTAAGCACTTCTGGAGGTAAACTCAAGTTTCTTGTGAACTGCCAATAAAATATCGCCATTTTCATAAGACTTCAGACGCCGACAGCATAAAATAAGCGTGATTTTCCCGACACTATACCGATGAGATGCAGAAAAATTCTATTCAAAACTTAATATTACAACCAAAAAGACAAAAATTACATGTTATGTCCACATTCTCAAAGGCCATAGCGGATTTCTATACGCTGGCATATGGGTTTAGTTTAATTATGTTTTCATTTCCAGTATATCATTGACGCTGGAGAAAAACTCTGACGTTATTTCGCTAAGGACGAATGAAAAACAACGTGAATACGCTTCGCTCAAAATATTGACGCCCTGATGCAATTTGTTGATGAAACAGAAGTAGGTCATGGATATTCACGTTCGAATTTGCATTCAGTATTCATCGGGAATGAAAAACAGCTAGTCACGTGATCGTATTATTTAGTCAGAATACAGCGTTTACGTGAAAGTGAAAGAAGTTGTTATTGTACTATCATAAACAGCACAAGGTATATAGGGACTGGAGTACCTTCTCCACGTGCGAGTGTATGGATATGTGCAGATTGGGACGGTCCATTGCTGGCCGCAGAAAGGCACGAGAAGTGCTCGCACGCAGCCCATTCTTGGTCACATTCGTGAATGACGGCGAAACCCCTGCATAGAGGTCGCAACTATATGTGTCAATATTAATTATATTTGCAATTTACAATAAATGCATATCATAGAAAACGTCTGAAACACGTACCAATACTGCACAGAAAAGCAAACATTTGACCATACTTAACCATAATAAGAACACGTGGCCATACTGCTAAAAAGGAAAACCATACTTATTAGAAAGCGAAACTCGTCGGACTAATTAATAACATAAAAAGTTTTCGAATACGGTACGATATGTTGACCATTACATTTGATAAATGATGCTATGATACATAATGGACTTTTTCAAAGATATTCTTATTTTTAAAAGGAAGTTTATTAATTGTATTAATTAAAAAAATATAATATGGATACGGAATCGTTATGCATCATTAAGTTTGAATAAACATATTCCTTGATTCTTTATTCGAACCCGGGACCTTTTGAAGCAAAACTTAACACGACACCACTTGGTAATTCCGACTTTAGTACCTAATAATTATGCTTTAAAAAATACTGATTAAAATGATCACACATTATTTCCAATAAGTTTGTGCTTTTCAAAAAGGGATGCCGGATTTAGTAACTTTCGTTTTCAGTTTTTGCACTATTTGTACCTGTAAATTTGCAAAATATTTTCCATATGTCAAAAAGTCGAAAAATGTATCGAAATGCATGCAGCAAAAAAATAGTGAACCTTATTAAAAATATATATAATGTATGCTGTAATTGTTTACAAGTGTGCAGCCATCATAAAAACATCGTCCATATATGGGAATTTATGCACTGCGCCAGTATACCTATCATTTCGCGGCCGTTGTAATCCACGGTTTTGTACCCAAGCTCCTCACCGGCGGAGCGGAACACCCGGGACAGTGAGGACGGGCTGAACCGAGTCACTTCCTGTGGACCGCGCGTGTTGTGGTAGTCTAGAGGGTGAGCAATAGCAATGAGCACTACACGGAAACTCATATACACAACTAGAGAATAACCCACGTAAGCGAAGTGAAGTTTAGCAAACAATCATGCCTGATTGGTTTTCAGTGTTTGAACTCAAAAACTAAACCAACACATGTATATATGGTACCCTTTTCACAATATTTGGAAATGTGCTGGTTTATTAATCGTATCACTTCAAGATAAGTTCGTTGACCGCGCTTTCATGCAAAACAGCAGTCATTTAAATTCAATGAAATCATAAGTTAACAATTTATAGTTTATTTCCTAAGACCTTTCTCCACGATTGAGTCCCCATTGTTAATGTCAACGAACGCCTCTGACTTCAGGAAGTAGGGCAGGACGTCTTCGTAGCTCCATCCCTCGCAGCCTAGCTCCGCCCACCTGTCAAAGTCCAGGCGACACCCCCTCACGTAGATCATCGCGTTCAGGTTACTGCTTCCTCCAAGCATCTTCCCTCTCGGATAGTAATTTCGCTGTTTAACGATTAATATCCTTTATAACTTTTAACAACTTTTGTGATGGGCATTTCTTTTAAAGTTAAAATTATGAAGCATGATAGACCGTAAATGTTAACCATGCTACAATAATGAATGGCTGTGCAAACAAACCAAATTCTACAGTAGTCCTTATTTTGTTATATAAAAAGAGCACACAGTTAAATATCTTAATTTGAACAAATCGCTTCATCGGTACTGCAAAGTCCTCTTAAAGTTATGAAGTTAGAGAAAAGGAAGCGTACAATGATTGAAATCTCAAGGTGGTGAAGTGATGTCTGACACAGTTTATCGTCGCTGTTCATATAATTATTTGCATAACAATGTTTAATTTTACAAGTCATCATACGTTTCCCTTGAACGCTTTCAGGGCGTGTTTTTGTGGCTCAACTGACAGCATCCAGTCCCGATGGGTGCGCTGAAGGGCCCCATACATCAAAGGGACAGCCACCATCTTGTCGCCGTAGTCGTCGCCGCCGGCCTCCAGCAATAAGATGCTACTTCCGGCGTCCTCCGAGAGGCGGGCAGCCACCACCGCCCCAGCGGACCCCGCGCCAACTATACAAAGGCGGAGAGATTGTAATCACGATTATAAACAGGATATTTCATTTAGTATCGACTTACATGTCTACTTGTTGGGCTCATTGGGTCATTGTCGACCTGAAATGACATGAAGTCACCCGGGGGTGACTTGAAGCCGATTCATGTCACCCTGGGGTGACTTCAAGCCGACCGGGTGACTAGCATCGGCTTGAAGTCACCCCAGGGTGACAAGAATCGGCTTCTAGTCACCCCCGGGTGACTTCAAGCCATTTCAGGTCGACAATGACCCAATGCTCATTGGGTCATTGTCGACCTGAAATGGCTTGAAGTCACCTCGGGTGACTAGAAGCCGATTCTTGTCACCATAGGGTGACTTCAAGCCGATTCATGTAACCCTGGGGTGACTTCAAGCCGACCGGGTGACTAGAATCGGCTTGAAGTCACCCCAGGGTGACATGAATCGGCTTCTAGTCACCCCAGGGTGACTTCGAGCCATTTTAGGTCGACAATGACCCAATGAGCACTCGTTGGATTGCTGGTAAGCCCCGTGCTATAATAATCATCTCTAAACGGAACGTTTAAAGGATAATTTATAATAAACAAAAACTACAAAAAACAGCACTTTTCTTCATTATTTAACAAAGATTACGGTGTCTGGTTTTAATAATTGTTATTAAATCGATGATGTTATGAGGAACATGTATATATGTTTAAGTTACCGAATACATATTATGTTCTGATTACACAAAAATCCCCAATTTGTCGATTATTTTTCGTTATAAATATTGCCTGTTATGATATTCTACAGAAATACACACGCATTAACCTTGTGCATTAGAGATAATATTTTTCGTAGTTCCTGAAAAAAACACTTCTATATGTAACATATTTGCCATTTTTACTACAGCACTTACCCACAATATAATCATATTCAGGTAGAAGTATGTTGGTCACTTTCGTCCCCTTCCGACCCAACAAACTTGACATCGTTTTCTCCTGGAAAGCAATCTTATCATTTTAAACATAATCATAGACATCTTAATCGCACACGGGAACTTTCCAGACATCACAGATAATTTACTTGAACTTTTTCTCATTAAGCCCTTTGTAATTTACATTGATTGAATGTTAATTACGTTCCTTATGATGACTTAGACTCGCAAGTGTATCACATGTGATATCTTTATAATATATCCGGATAATATGATCACGTAATAAAAAACTTAAACATGTCGTGGCTCAAACGCGCTTCCATACTTGGTCTTTCGATCGAAAATATTAAGAGAAATGTCCTAAGATACACATATTGAAGTAATACTAAATTGCACTGTTAGAATTATGCAATAATGATAATTGTCGTTACAGTTACCTTTCCGGTAATCCTATAGACTTAACAAGATATGTCAAATTTAAATTATAAACATTCAGTATTCTTTACTACAGATACGTCGTCCTATTTTTTAACCCTGACATCTAATCTTATCAGGTCACTACTGAAGATGTACAGGCTTAACAATTTTACAAACGCACATATTCATGAATGTTGTTTACTTGAATTATATAATTGAAATTCTTAATTTGCACAGCTTTATTTGCACGTTTGCAAAGTTCATCTTTAAGTGTTTGAACATAAATTTTGTATATTAGAGTGTAGCCAATATAAGCATAGGCTACACATCAGTAGTTAAACACTATCAAGAGGAAGCTCTGTGCCAGTGGCACTGCCACGGTAAGTGTCCAGTCTTATAGGTTCAAAAAAAACACTAGTTAAACAGTTTTTAGCTCGGTGTAGTCGTCTTGTTTAAGTTAATTAATGCGGCCTGCTTATTTTTATAGTAATTCAGTGTGAAAAGAGGTTAAGCTAGCATTTTTTTGAGAATGGTCGGTAATGTTATATAATAAGAACATTTTGCAAATACATGTTAAATATTACATGCCTTTTACCATGTAATTCAGTTATTGGTTATGCATAATAATATGTGTTTTTTTCATGCTATACTAGACAGTTAATATGTATACTTTGTTAATACTGAGGCTAATTTGTTTAATACGTTTATAGTGATGCATTCAACACAGGTGTATGTTTGAGTAGGTTACACTACACCCAGTCGATATTGAGTGAATGATAATTATTAATAAAGAAGCTGATATGTTTCACTATTATACATGATTTCTGAAGCAATCCGCTACGAAAGTCTGGTATTATTTACTGATTGTCATCTTTCTATGCATTTCAGATCCATATTGCGAAGTGAAATATTTCCGAAAGTTTTTAGTCGTGAATTATTTGCATTCACTTCTTTCTTGACATATATTTGTTGAAGAAATACGTTCTAGCTTATAAAAAGTAGCTGATAAGCAAGCTTTAAATCTTATAAATAACTGAAAGAAATGCGATGAATAGCATTTTTTTTCGCTTTGTTCAATTTAATTGTGTTCTGAGAGAACTGATTATAATCAAAGCGCTGGCGGCATTACTGTTGTTCGCTACTTGTAAACAGAGGGAACTGTAGTAGCGCACTTTGGTGTAAACCTAAAGTCGGTTTTCAAAAAAAAAATGTTGTTACGATTTTTGGTCAACACCTCTGGTGCGTTGAAGTGGTAGATACATTTATATAGTGTGAAAAGAAACACACTTAGGTTGTGCCTAGATTATCCTCATGTCAACAGTTCCAACAGCGCTATCGTCATCCTTACGTCATCCTTACCATCAGCATAATTGATAAATTGTCGTTGCCTTAAATCGACGTAGTTATATTTATCATCATCATCATCGTCACTTCATCCTCACCATCATCATCAATCGTCATCATCATCCCCATCGTCATCCTCATCATCCTCCTCCTCCTCCTCCTCATCATCCTCATCGTCATCACCATCATCAGAATCATCAGAATCATCACCACCATCATCACCATCGTCGTCTCATCATCATCATCACAATCATCATCAAAATCAACATCATCATCAGGATCATTATCGTCATCATCACCATCGTCGTTGTCGTCGTCGTCATCATCATCATCATCATCATCATCACCATCACCATCATCACAATCATCATCATAATCAACATCATCAGCATCAGGATTATTATCGTCATCATCACTATCACCATCATCCATCATCATCATCATCATCATTATCACCACCACCACAACCACCATCATCATCATTACAACCACCACCACCGTAATCATCATCATTATCATCATCATCATCATCACCATCATCATTAGCAGCAGCAGCAAAGCACCATCATAATCATCATCATCATTGTTAGCATCAGCATAATCAGCAGCATTTATTTCATCACAGGATTATCAATTTCGCAATCATCAATAATAATCGTTTCGCTTTGATCATGGAAGTATGAGGAATACACATGTCAAATAACTGAAGTATTGCTTATGACGAAAAGTCTTGACGACGAAGACGATGGGATAACAGCGGGGATAGTGGTATTGTTAATGAGGATTATGATGATAAATGGCGGTGTTTTTGTTGTTGTTCATGTTGCTTATAATGAGGGCGATACTCTGCGGCTGATCACGATGACCGTAACAGTATTCAGTAGGTGTATAATGTACATGTGAATCGTGAGTGATTCTTTAATTGTTATTTATTTGTTGAAAGGTTATAGTAAACTTTTTATATTTGTAACACAGATTTGGTTGATTAAACACAGCGCGCTGTTAGCAAGCGATGTGAGGTAATGTCAGCCAGACAGCCTACCGCTGCCGCCAGTGGGGATGATGCATCGGAGCTGCTTAGCGGGGAACTTACGGTGGATCCGGAACCGGCGGTGGACCTCGACGACATGTTCACGGAAGCAGCAATCCCTGACGGTGAACCAAGCCTGTTTGCCGCCATTCGGTACAACAACCTGAGCATGATTGGCGAGACTCTGCGCTCTGGTTTTGACATAGATACAAAATTCACAGGTGAGTGTTTGACCATATTTCGTCTTCGCAGTGGGACGGGTATCCGTCTACCATTCGAAGCTATATACATGTATCCAAATACTAGACCTTTAGCTTGTCTTTAAGCTTGTATGCAGTAAAAGCTATTTCAGTACAATTTTACGCATTCAGGCATCGTTACAAAGCTTTTTTTTAATAAACGCTTTATCCCATTGTTTAAAAAAGCGTCACAACATAGCAAATACGTGGAAAAAAATAAACTCGCCTGCATCACAAACATTTCGACCTTGAATTTCGGTACATAAATCATCTAAATACGTGGCAACTGAGAGAAATTCGCATTTTCGTGAGACTCATTACTTTAGGATACAAGTGGCATATACAATATAGCATACTAAATTGATATCTTGCTTCAACATACAGCATTTACGTATGACGTTCGTAGCAACACAACCAATATAATTCATAATGTTTTTCCCATCACATACTCACAGAGGGTGAGTACCAGCTCCAGGCTATCACGCTAGCACACCGACTTCGTATGACGCACTACGCAGCCTTGCATCTAGCCGTCCTTCACGCAAAACACAAGGTATCTTAGTGTAAAATTATTCATTTCCGAATTAAAGCGTCGACCGCAAACGCAAACTTGGGACTATCTGAAGCCCGTTTTCTTTGTAGAACCAGTACTTTTGTGCAGCAGGATGTTATGAACGCTTCCAGATCCAAAATGCGACCTCCTAATCGCCAGACGCACACCATATCCACGGCGCTACCGTGACCTGTTTAAATACATTGTATGGCGGCTGCAAGGTGTTTTTTCTTATCTTTTAAATACAGATACTAAATTATTGTGTCAATTTTCCGTGCTTCTCGGGTCTTGATTGCCTTTCATTTCGTAAGATATTGCATATAATTACATATGCTTAAACTTCAACATTGAGATATATTCCAAGAACACGATTTTCTGTGCAAACGCCTTATTGTGTAAAATATTATAATAGAATTTGATAACTTTTCAGTTTATATTTATAATAATTGCCTTTTTGACGATGCTGCTTCAGCAGCTCGTCTAAGTTATCATACCATGAAAAAATTCTTCACAATGGCGAGCTATGTAAAAGACCGAGCCAATCCGATTGAGAAAACTCGGTTTTTCTAATCGGCATATCTCGCTGATTAGCATTGATAACATTCTCCAGCAGAGTTGTCGTTCGTGCCTCAACATCGGTCCGTTTAAAATGCGTATATGACTGATATCCGCGGATATGAACAAACGTGCGAATATGAACGAAT